>NW_017386331.1:0-3840 GCF_000237925.1 Schistosoma mansoni
ATCAGAAGGCGTATACGAAGTGACGATTGTGTTCATTATTGAACCACGATCATATATCCAAAAAAGTAGTGCCGTGAAGCAATTGAGTGAGCGTGTGAGTCTATAGAGCAAACGAGGGAGTCAGACATTCAGTGAACAGGATTAGAATGTACATATACATAATGAAATGACTGAATCATCAAATCAACGATTAACAGTGATACTAGCAAAATTGATATATGTGTAGGCAGTGAACAATGCTCAAGCGTATTTCCTAAAGGTATATTAGTATAAATAGGTTGTTGTTGTCCGAATGAGTCTGTCCGTTAAATAAGTTAACAAAAAGGATTAACCAAGGTGAACACAAACGAACTAAATTGTACCTGAGCTCCTATAATAGTGAGCAGCTCAGGAGACACTGAGCGATATTATGCATTCACGTTATTCTGAAGCGTTGATTATTCATGCTTTAGTAGAATTTATAAATCGGGGGAGTTGTGTGAAACTTGAGAATATTGTTAGATGAAAATATCTGTCTCAAACTGTCACAACACGTCATTATGGTCATGAAAAGAAACAACATATTCCCAGAGAGACTTGTACAAAATTTGGTCGACCTCATTATCAACCTTAATATTATAATGCTACGTGTGCGTCAGGAACTAATATTACTCTTCTTAGAGTAATATAGCTACCTATCACATTTGATGAAAAAGACTGTAACAGGCAAATGTTATGTATCCGGGAACTGCCCCATCAACCTACTAGTTATTGATTGCATGAATGAATTTGGTTTAAGGGACATGCCGCTGAGCACTATCTGCTATATGAATTACTCACCAGTACCGCAATCGCTGTCAAATGATTTTAGCCGGTTATGTGTAAGAGAATTGCATGATACGTTTTCAGATATCTTTGAGGATAAATTGGGATTATATACAAAAATAAAGGCTCGTATGTATGATCAGCAGTAAGCAAAACCCGTCTTTCTTCCTAGGAGACCTGTACTTTATTCGATAATCGATGCCTTGGATGTAGAACTTGACAGACTGCAGTGTTTTGAGGTTGCTACTCCCGTATATTATTCTCCATGTGCAACACCAACAGTGGTTTTAAGAACGTCTGATGGTAATTTACGTGTATGTAAAGAATGCTCCATCGGAGTTAAACCAAACACTACAGGACCATTTAAACCCCTTGCCCAACACATAAGATTTGTTTACTTAGTTGAATGGGTGTTCCATATTTTCGAGGTTTGATTTTTTGGATGCATATCGAATAGGTAGAGGTGGAAGAAGACTGTAGGTTCCTGCTGACATTAAACACACATCGAGAATTGTTCCAATAAAGCAAACTGCCTTCTGATATAAAATGTGTCCGCGATTTTTCAACTAGTCATGGACACCATGTTATGCGACGTACCAATCGCCATGGCATGTATGGATGATATTATTATTACCAGCAGGAGTGAAATAGAGCATTATGATTATTTCCGGGATGTTTTTGCTCGTATTCGAGAGTATGATTTTCATATGAAGGTAGAAAATTGTTCATTTTTTATGTTAAGTATTCAATATCTGAGAAAAATTAACGACGTACACCTGATCCTGGAAAGATACATGCCATTGTGAATATGCCAGCTCCATCTTATGTTAGAATGCCACAGTCATTTTCAAAAACGATTAACTATTATAGTCATATTGTGCCAAACATGCATGCCCTGCAAGCTCCATTGAATGATTTGTTAACTAAGAACACCAAATGGAACTGGAATAACGAATGTAAAGTGTCCTTTCATAAAGCAAAACAGATCTTTGCGTCTGACTTATTGCTTACTCATTATGAATCGCTGTATAAAACGTCAGCTCGTGTGGGTCATGCAGATGAGTTGTCAAGGTTAATCGCTAATAACTCCAAGCTAGTAGAAGATCACTTGAACCAGAAATCAAAACAGTGTTTTATGATGCTATAAGAATTATACCAGTATCGGCGGAAGCGGTTGACGAAGCCACGACTAGCGACCCACTACTTAAAAGAATAAACGAAGCCGTTTCAAAAGAATTGAAAAGGGATAGAGCTGATCTAGAAATTCATCAATTTTTCCTGAGATTTGTGTCTATATAGATTTAGGATAATTTTTGATGTATGGCTATCATGTTATTATCCCTGAATATGTTCAGTCTTTTGTGTATAAACAGTTTCACATCGGTTATCCTGTAATTAACAGAATGCGTAGTTAATTCCATTGCACATTCATGGATAAGGCTGTGAAGGAACACATATTGAGATGTCGTCGATGTGTCAAAGTTGCAAAGGATCCCCCGAAAGAAGAATCTCATCCATAGCCAGTAACGGAGAAGCCTTGTGTTTGACTACACATTGATTATGCTGGACAAATAAGTGGACAGCGTTTTTTGTGGTGATAGATTATTACTCAGAATGGCCTGAAATTTATGTTTTACGACGAAAGTTTACGTTTGAAGCACTGTTCTGCCTGAGACAATTATTTGGTAGGTTTGATACTCTCAATGTTTTGGTTTCAAATAACGAAACACAGTTCACGTCGTTGGAGTTTGCAGTGTTCTGTAAAGGAAATGCAATCGAACACATTAGAACTTCACCGTATCACCCTCAGTTGAATGAGCAAGCCGAGAAATTTGTTAAAGATGTGAGGACAAGGCGATGTAGAAGAGGCTCTGCAACAATTTCTAATTTCTTATTGAAGTACGCCGAGTTCAAGCTGTCAAGATGAGAAATCACCAGCCGAAATAATGTTTGACCGACCAATTAGAGCATTTTTTTAATGTTTTGAACCCGGAAGACAGAGTTGACTACAAAAAAAATAAAAGACGGGAATGTCCCGTGACTAAGTCTACGCACGTGAGTTCCGGTCTGGCATGCCAAAATGGATATTTCAGTGTATAAAAAAAACGATGTGGGACAGTATCATATGAAGTGATGGTCAAAAATGCACTGATTATTAGACACATAAATCAACTGCGAGATAGAAAAAGTGGTTATGAGTAATCTCAGGTCAAACCTATACCAATGGAATTATTATGTGATACGTGTAATATCCCACCACCATCACCTCAATTTGAAATGAGAAAAAGTGATCTGAAATAGAAAGTTAATCAAAAGTCATACATTAATCAGAAACAGACGAGTGTTTTTCAAATGAATCAAACTTCGCGAGGGAGGTTTTGTGTTGGCGAGAATGATAATGAATGGTTGTTTTGCTGAGTCAGAAATGCAGATAGTGTGACAGGTTATATATATTACATATCCTTATTATTATCATTTATTGAAAAATTTTTGTTGTTGGATTGTTTATGATTTCGATGTGGAAATATATTGACGTTCAATTCAGGCTTATCTAGTGTTCTTGATATGAGTTGTGTTGAAGGCCTGTGGAATAGACACTGGGAGGGAATCTAGTGTACATATTCATCTGAGGTGAATTCATGTCTCACATACGTGTAAAAAGCGAAAGGACCGTTATAACAAGAAACTTTAGAGTTATAAGAAGTATTCTACCTTTATAACGGAAACTCATTCAGTAACTAAATTTAAATAAGCAAACCCTACGGGAAACAGGCTACCAAACCAATAATTAACCGTAATTTGAAATCAGGATGTCAATTTGAATGAAATCTCACATCTCAAGGAATGCTTGACTACAAAATATTGAATTCAAGAGAGATACGGTATCGTGGATTTAAAAGAACAGACTATCCATATCCTTGAAGAACGCATTCTATTAAGCCGTATTCCGAGCTGTTTTCTCCAGCAAGAAACTCAGTCACAATAGTCTCATTGATCAACTAACACTTAGTGATAACTTAACATCATCAGCCAGAA
>NW_017386331.1:4040-6590 GCF_000237925.1 Schistosoma mansoni
ATAAAACTGTGTTGATTGACAGTGTGGAACAGAGAGAAAGCGAAGTGTGATTTCATTTTCCTAATATGTAAAATGGATTTTCGTCCCGTTTCATCTTTGTATTTCGTGTCGTCTATTTCAATCACTGGACACTCATCCTACACATCTCTACGTCATTAGACAATATACAGACTTTGACACCTCATAACTATATCAGAAGTGATTCAGAAAATATTTCCGTCTAAAAGGAACAAATTATTCTCAAGGAACAGTATTTGTTTATACAGAAAACAACGCGTGCTTTTTTTATCCTCTCAAAACTGTCCTCACTAAGTACAGTTAATTAACGATGCAGCCAGGAATATGTGTTTGAATATCGTGTATAATCATATCAACTACTAGTTGAATTCTTTCAATGTAATATGGAATTTTAAGTAAGAATTATTACTCTAAAAGTAACAATAATGATAAGAGTGGTGTATATCATTCAAGAGCGTGATCTGTCCATTGACCTCAGATGTTTTTGTAGTTCAAATATCAATCCTCGTACTTTCTCGTTGTTTATCAACAGGCCTTATCTAATCAATAGAATTATATGATATTTTCTTTTGTGTAGTGGGCGTGATAAGAATTCTTAATATAACGAAGAATGCCAATCTCTATCAATACACTCATATGACTGATAATCACTGACACGTACAGAACAAAGGTGAATGAACTATTCAGTTTACATATTACGATTTTATATCTCAGGATGAATTAAGTGAAAACTGTTAGTTTTTTAATCAATTCATAGAAGGTCTTGATTCAGCTATGGATAAACTTTGAAGTCACCCATCATCTAATTTCGAATACGTCTAGTAATACTTATCGTATAGAATGATCTAGTTTCACGTTTCCAGTTTCTCAATCAATCAAACTATCATCATTATTCACGATGCTTTCTGACTCCACTAAATAATACGCTAAATGGTTTTCGACATTTAGTCCGCGAACAATCAAATGATGGTGTAATCCACATCACGTTCTATGTCACATTTTATATCAATCACTTTGACGGATTTACTCAGCGTTACCTAATATTTTGGGCACACAGTTGGCTTTTGACCAAATGTATGTTTGTGTTGAATATTCATTGAAGTTGGATATCGTGGTTAGGTGAATGTCATCCAATTGTATGGGAGATTGAATACATTATAAACCATCATCTGATATGGAAACTCGTCTTTATTTTGCAACAGAATTAAAAGGTATTTCTCTGTCGTGAAGCATTCGTAAAGGGATATTTATTAAGTCTGCCAGTTACGTCTGTCTCAACATCTCTAAACCCATACATTAAGTTGATATTATTGAGATAACCACTTGATTGAGTTAGAGAATGTTCGGTGCTTGTAATCGGTGAAGCCATGTTTCATAGTGGTTGGTACAAGTTAGTGTAATGTACCGTCACTTCTGTAGAAACCATTACACCTCATGTGATTCAAACTTATGTCACTAATCTTTGCGAAATGAGCATTAACAACTTGGTCACACGAACGGAAGCTGACCTCTTGTAGGACAGATATGTTCATAACTGTACTGTACTAAACCTTATTTTTTAGGGTTCATCGGATATTGAGAAAATTGTTGTTGTTAATATTTTTATGTACATCGATCTGCATCAACAGTATGCTGTTTACTTCTTATCACTTCCTGTTTGTATCCGGTTATCAATAGGTAAGCACAGAATGGTCTTTAATTACATCACAGTGATCTATGATATCGTTGCTAAAGTTATCAATAATTAAATGTTTCGTGTATAAAATAAATTTATCGGAATGTCAATGAGGATTTGAAGATAATGAAGACACAAAACTGGAAGATATTTCGTAAACACGCTATCCAAACGTGACTGTATATTGATTACTCAACTTAACATTCGTGTTCACACTTCTTGTAGCGTAAATGCCGAATCACGCGTGATAAAGAATGATAGTCCCACTCATTTCTTTGCCGCTCAATGTTAGTTATGAAACCTATTGAACTTTGTCACAGTGTAATGAACCGAATCAAAATGGGTGTCTTTATCATCATTTCAGTAGTCGTTGCATATATTTACAAAATAACTACGCATAGCCACTTAATCAGTGTGACGTTGTGAGTGAAGATCAAATTTAGTCGTAGTCTCTCCATTTAAAAACGGTAAAGTCCAGAATTGATGCCTGTAAATTCATAGTCCAACGTATAATCAATTCAAGGAATGTGAAATGTGAATTGGTAATGGACGGATTACAACCCATGATTATCCTTTGTTCGAACACCATTCATAGTAGAACGGAATCAGTCTATACGGCATTGAATACACATAATTATGTGACTACTTCTTTTAAAGGTTATAAAGTACGAAAATCAAAATTCATTGAGACGGGATAACTCGCAGATTCGTGAGAACTCGAATTCTCAACAATGTTTGCAACCATTTGCTGATAATTCTTAAGATCTTAGATCATGTTTTCGCTAACTGGTCATTTCGTACTCTTTCGACATTCAGACACGTAATTATGAAGGTTTTTCTTCACAAAAAGCTCCATC
>NW_017386331.1:6790-16403 GCF_000237925.1 Schistosoma mansoni
AGTAAGCGATTCCTACGTGCCTGAGACCGATTTTTGACATGGTTAAACAATGATGTAGGTAAACAATGAAACCAAACGAACGTAGTGGTTACATTGAAGTGGAGGTCAGGCCTGCCTACCGTAATAAATCAAGTAATATATATAGACTGTAAAATGTGTTGCTTATCGTCATACTTTGTCAGACTGCTCGTTGTGAAAACAGTAAGAGTAAAAGTAGTAACTTAATGCTCGATGGCGATGTCGAGCTAATGACTAGATAAGCATGGGACAACAATAAGGTTTTGTCGTCGAACAGGTTACATGCAATTATTGTTGCTTTATTATAACTGATGTATTGATTACAAAGAGATCACCTTTAAAGTGTCACAAATCACCTTATCGCATGAGCTCATGTCTCCGGCGGAAGACCATTTTGAAGCACAAAACTGGCACATAAAATGCTCTACAATAAAAAGAGCGTGCGCGATGGGTCACAAGCAGTTGCCCATCGAACAGTCCGGTCACGCCTTTTGTGTTCTTAAGACCATCAGTAATTAATGAGCTGAAAATAGAAATCTTATCAAATATGGATATCATTTATCTAGAGGACATGACTTAGAAATGATGTATGACAAGTCCGTTGTAATTAAAGATGAAAGTTCGTTTTTATCTCGAAAGTTATTGGCCGCATGGATATTATTCAGTACCTTCAGATCCATAGAATAGGTTAGTAATGATTCAGAAGCAGTAGCTATGTGAAAAACTGGAATTACTGGCGAGAAATCTAAAATCCTGGAAATTCGTTAGAAAAAAATATATGAATAACAGAGAACATGTGATTGTTGTTACCAGTTTGAAATAGGCACTGTTGATGGAAGTGCACTAGATGCCGGTTCAGTGGTTGTTAGATTAGATGTTCTTGATGTCCTGAGATCGGGTTCCGCATGCAGAACCGTGCATACACACTGCTCAGTAGTCTTATACTATGCTCCTAGGCTTCCAATGGTGGTCTAGCCTAGATCGACTCATGATTTCAGCAGAAAATATACTATAGAGTTCAGAAATTCTCATACTGATAAAACTGAGTATTCGTGTTGCAGTTTGAACAAATTATTGCTATCAAGCATTATACAAAAGTATCTATATTCGTTGACTTTCTACAACGACTCATTATCTTTCTTAAGACAAGGAACAATTGAATCCGTTTTTCCGTACTTTTGAATGCATAATAAAGGTAGATAATTTAAAAAATATTTGAGCTGAAAATGGACTGTTTGATCAAAAATATTTCTAGAAAACAATTGAGATCAACTTTCAGCTGAAGAGGAAATTTGGAAAACATTTTAGTAATGGATACAGCTTACTTCGACGAAACCATCAAACTGCATCACGAGGCCATAGCTTACTTTAATCTTAACATAAAGTGTAACGAGAAATGGCACACCACTTCAAGAATCGGGAGCAGACATCACAGTAATCATCCGCAAATTGAAACAACTGGAAAGTGTAAGTCATAAGAGTAGGATGCAGGGTGCTGTTGGTTTGCCCATGGTCGTTCATGTGGAGTAACAGACATAAAGAAGTAATTTCCAGATTTTTACACGTGACAAGTTTTTGGTGTTTCATGTATTAGCTTTACACGTAAAAGTAGATCCTTCTGATTTGGAGATACACTTATTTAAATGATGCCTTTGTTGTCTGATAAAGAATGAAAACTGTTAGATGCAATTGTTCATTGGAATTTAGTGAATGAAATTTAACAATCAGATACCACTTAAATGGATGTTAGTAATTAAATAGGTAAAGTTAATATTTCCATTTCTATTTATAATTATAATAATTATTAAGTGTATTTCTATGATTATTCAATTTTATGACGAAAATTACAAACTATCCTGACCAATAACCCTTATAACAAATAAATGATCATATCAACCAATCGACTAACTATTCCTAAATCAAGCTTAGTTAATAATGTAACGTGTAAATCACCAAACAT
The DNA here is from genome assembly GCF_000237925.1 of Schistosoma mansoni. NCBI lineage: Eukaryota > Metazoa > Platyhelminthes > Trematoda > Strigeidida > Schistosomatidae > Schistosoma > Schistosoma mansoni. The sequence goes on from NW_017386331.1 coordinate 8,769, forward strand.
CGCTGGGGATAAGTGCCTACTAGTGTCAACAGATATAAGTAGTATCCCTCACGAATCAAAAGTGAAATGCCTCATTGCAGAGGGTTAGAAAGATCAAAGGAAAGAGAATGAGAACTACAAAAGAGAATGATTAGTTTGAAGACGAATAACAAATCAAGTCTGAGACAATAAGTAATTATCCTTGATAAATATCCTTCCGTTGAATAAAGGCTTCAGACTTCCTTATATGAAATTCTTATGTTTGATTTTCTTTCTGATGCTTTATAGTTTGTTATCAAGTTTAAAATTCTTATGTTTTCTTCGTAAAAACAGACGGTTTACTGTTTAAAAATGTAAAGGCCGCCATATATTGACTCATCCAAATTATTTGCTTACTTTTTTACGTCTATTTCCATAAGCCCAAGCTATTGACTAGCATTCTTTGGCTTAAACTGTTCCAAACCTTCCTTTCTATTACTATCTGATTGTTGTTCATTCTTATCACATCATATGTAATAACCAGTGTAACTAGAAAACATCATGCGCCCTTACATCATTGTTCGTTCTAATCAAAGGCTTTTTCGATTACGTTTAAAATGTAGAATCTATTTTTGATTCTTACTGTCATACAAAAGTAATTGCATTGATAGATACCCTTATAATTACAATAGGAGTAAACATGAAGAGGACGACTAATTAGTCTCCAGACGAGTTGTGCAATAATTATTTGTATGAAAGTTGCTACTTCAATTAACAATTAGAAATTTCATTTTGAACGATTTCCTATACGATTATGAGAAAGAGAATTAAGTAACAGGTCACATTTTGATCACACTAACAACCGGTGTTCAATGACCAGCTGAATCCAGTAACATCTATTGAAATGTAAAATGTGGTTGACCATTTACTCACCCACTCTCTCATCTTTTCCAGTGATTGCTTATTATCAGTCCAGGATAATACACAAAATATTCCATTGATTAACAAGATGACATCAAAGTCAGTATTACTGTTTGTGAAGCGAGAAACTTCATAGAATCTGAATCATCATTTGACCTAATTGTGAGGTACTTTAAGAGGCAGTTATTCTCGGAGTTCTTGTGTGAAGCCGTTAGCAAAACGTTGTTCAACCATGTCCGATATGAGACGTAGATCATCAGTTGCAACTGTAAGCTATACCATACATTCAAACACAATGACTTGGATGTTAAGTTCTTGAATTTTACTGCTATAACAATCAGGTGCAATCCATAGTAGAATTGTAGATGCGCATTGCTACGCAATTAGTTCATAAGATAAAACAACTACTCAGCATTCTGTTGTTCCATAATATTAAATTGTAAACGTCAACAATGGCATGTCCGTGTTGAAAACCTCTCCTTATGTTTTTTTGTGCAAAAACACCACACTACTCTTCTCTTGAATAGTAGATTGATGTAAAATTCGTTTTGTATGAGGGATGATAAAGTTTTCCAATGAATCACCCATCTCATTTATTTATGCTCATATTCTGGGGACTTATTCCTTGTTTTCATTTGTCAGCATTATTTCTCTTCGTGTTGTTCTTCTGATCGCGTTTTATACATGACAAATGTGAATGATCAGTTCGTCTGGAAATACATCCATAAATTTATGCTCCTAAGCCGTTGATCTTCTTTGACTGAGACAGAAGTCTCAAGTTCTCTCATATCTGATACACATCCTTGTTTGGATTAGTTAGATATTTGGCACATATCTGCACAGGGATTAAAGTGTGGATTAACGAGAGAAATGACTGATACTTCAAACGCTTCATATTCTACTGAGTTTCAAAAATATCAGTAATCGATACTGATACTAGAGAGAACACATTTTACACTAAATGAATGTGGGATTAAATAAGTCACTTCAACATCGAATAAATAGTTGAAAAATAAACAGTTTGAAAAAACCTAGGTCAATGTTTCTTCAAATAGCAACTATTATGGATTTAATCTACTAGTTCGAATATCAATTTGTTGTGAAACAGGCATGAATGTCACTTGCCATTAGAATGAAATGAATTGTCTAGGACAGAGTTCGAAGGACAGTCACAATGGACAGCTTATGACCCTCCACGAGGAACAAAAGGCATAAGTTAGGATGTAAGTTAGTGAAAATTAGCACCAATAATTAGAAAGGCGAGTCAAACATATGATCAACAGACAAAAAGACAATCTGAAAATGTTACAGAAAAATTATGAAATTCGCAGATGAACCAATCAAGTCGAATTCTGTGGAAAAAGCGGAATAATCAAGATTTGGGATTTCAATCAAAATGAAATTTCGATTAAAAAGTCGAAGAGCTTACATGTCACTTTATGTCAAAACAAAACTGTGTCTACAAATTTCAATGTTTTGATTTTGTGATGCTTTCGATATTGAAGAATCATCTCGTGACATGTTCACTTGAGCTAAATTTTACATTTGATACACAAAATACCACGTAATAATTCCGTCAATCTGGATATACTTCAATATGCATTGGTAAAACTGTTCATGTCATTTTCAACATTCAACAAATCGTCATAGAAGGCATGACAATACTACACTACAGAAACACTACAGAGTAAGTTTTTGACGTGAAGTTGAGTCTATGTTTATTTGTTCTAACTAATTATTTCGAGGAAATAAAAAGTCATACGTAAGAATGTGAAATGTTTGAGTACGGTTTAAAGAATCCCCCAGTAGCATTTCATTTATCTTCACCTGTATTAGGGTTGGAAGAGCAAAGTGAGATAGTTGGGATTAGTGATGTAGGCTTATTAGCTTGAAACAAATGTATGGGTCTTAATTTTGAATAACTCTGAACGTCCGATATAAGAACATGGCAAACATGTCAGATTGCAGATCATATCAAAGTTGGATCTATAAGATATAATAAGACGTATAAATTACCAGATATGTTTGATATTCTTCATTTCCCCTTGTCACGATTTAATCATCAATACTAATCACTACATGCATCCACAATTTACTAATTGTTCTGTATTTTGTGTAAATTGACCACATTGATTAACTGATTCATACAAACGGCTTGCTTTGTGGTAAACCTTGTCAATGTATGATCAAACATTATTGTAGCCTTGTGTAACAAGGAAGCATCATTTGCATATACATCCCGTAACTCAATCTTAATAGTTGTTTCCGGCCAAACTATGGCAAGAAATTCTTTCAACTCGCATTAAATGTAGGGAACAAACATATGATATAAGATTGTTTTGGGTTGACTAGTTTAAAAATTGTTTTCATAATACGTTTATGCCATGTTTTGTAACAATGAAGTGGACTGCCATTTCTTCGTATATTCATGTCTTGTTGATTTATGGACGGTGAATTAGAGGTCATTTCCAGCATAACAATAAATTTATTATGACCATCTATAACTGGACAAAATACGGAGGTAGAAAAGAACAAGGAACAACAAAACAATAACCACTAACAAAGTCAGTCAGTTTTACTATAATGCATGTGTCATTTGACTGAGTGAAATACCGTTCTTATCAGTTAGAAATTCAAATTGATAAAGGCCCACAGGGACAGTGTTGATGTAAAGTAACATCAGGTAGGTAATATCAATCAGTTGGTTCTTCAATAAGAATGATTAAACATTTAAAGTTTCTATAGTCCAACGCGTTTAATATGATACATATACAGGTGATAGAATATATATTGCATTTTCACTAGAGCAGTATGAATCAGTTCAATGAACAAAGGATGGGAGCGATTTTGTCTTGCAAGTAGATTGTGGCTGATAACTCTGGAGTCTGGAAAATTTATAAGTCAAGTAATTCACATAGAGAAATAATTCAGACTGGGTTGAATTCACTAATGACAACAAGATACAGATGTTATTATTCAAATATCAAATATCAAATGATGATTTATAATGTGTTTGATCTCCCGTGAAATGTGATGACGTCCACCCTATCATGATATACGACTTCAGTCAAAATTCAACACAAACATTCATTTGATGAACGATGAAATATGTCTATCCAGAATATTGCTTAACCGTGTGTTACTCTGTCCCAGTGATTGTAATGAAACGTGATACAAAACTTCATGTAAAATTGGTCATCAAGATGATTTTTCACGGTATCATAGTTAATAATAATGAGAAGTATTATTTAGTCGAGTTTGAAAGCAAAGTGGTTACGGATGATAACTCCAAGGAATGATAAACTGAAGACATGACAACGAGATGATTCTATTTGACAAGTATTACTAAACACATTTGAAATAAGATGGTAGATGATTTCATTGATTATGCATAGCTGAATCAAGACTATATATAAATTGACGGACAAACTATCTGTTATCACTTCACTTCAATTTTTTCTTAAGAAAAGTAGAAAACGTGTGTTAAATGAATATTCCATTCAGTTTTTTTCTGTCTATGTCAATGACCATCAGTCATATGAATATAATGATAGACAGTGACATTCATTATAATTTTGAAAAATCTTATCACGCTCAATAAACAAAAGAAAATGTCATATAGTCTGATTATTCGGATCAAATCTGGTGATAAACAACAAGGAAGTACAATCTTTGATATTTCAACAATGAAAAGAACTGAGGTCAACAGACAGATCACACTATCGCATAATGAAAACTATTGTTATCACTATTGTTAGTTTTAGAAAAATATATTTCTTATTTGAAAATTCATGTTTTTTTGAAAGCAATCAAGTAGATTTGATCATAATATGTGATATTTAGATACGTTTTCCTGACTGAATCGTCGAGTCACTGCACTTGGTGTGTACAGTGTTATATCCCGTCGAGATTTATGAATGGTAACTTTGAGAACTATTTATGGATCAATGTAATATGTATATTTCCCACAGTATAACTGCCAAGTAACTTAACTTGTTTTATTCGTGTTTACCTCATCATAAGCTTTATTTTGACTTGGAGACTATTATGATAGGATCAACCATTCTTGAGTTATCCAAAGTCAATTGATTACTGTTCCCCCTATTCACAGCCACATTTGGCCAAAACTTGTACAAAGTTTATTTCATATCTTATGAAACGATGTGATCACACTGTTTGGTATTTTTGAGAATAATGATTCATATTACAGAGGCTGTTAATGTGTTCTAGACTTAACTGACTGGGCTAGGCAGAGATCGGGACTGATTATTACTCAAGACTGTTCATAATGCTTTTGTGAATAATTGAGCGATCAATAAATCCACTGCTCTATAATTGGCGGTGTTATAACGTTCATATATCTCAACTGTGCAAATACGTACGCAATCAAGTAATCCAAGGAACAGATACTTTCGAGTGGAAGAAAGAAACAGATGTTGTTTTCGGGTTATACAAATATTGTTCATCGTGAATAAATTGTCTCCGTTGGACTATGTTATCTACCTGATCACTACAACCATAACATTTTGTTGTCAAACACATTATTGTCTCCAGGTAAATAGACTATCTAGTTTTCAAAATAAAAAAGTCGAAATACAAACAAGTGAAATTACAAATAATCGATGAAAACCATACGGAATTGAAATCAGGCATTACTGTCCGTTGATCACTAGTTGGCAGTGTAAATTAACATAGTTTACTCAAATTCTTCCAAAAGTGTTCTTGGACTAAATGTGTTTCATCAGTTTTGCTATGGGTGCACATTCTCTACGTAGAACATTTAGGTGCCTCTAAGCTTTAGTTCATTCTTAAGAATGTTCTAATAAGTTCCGTTCTGGATAAAGCAGTTCAAAATACTGCAAAATAGAATGTGTTTTTTAAAGATCTGGATAGTCTGTTCTCTGAAATGCGAGATGCCATATCTCCCTTGAGTTTGATACTGTGAATTAAAACGTGTCTCGTCACTATGCGAGTTGATTCAATTTGACATCCTGATTTCAGATTACAGTCAATAAGTAGCTTTTAATTGTATTCAGCTGATCGTCATCAATTGTGTCATCATTGCATATTCGTCATGCTCTCAAGAATGGAGAATAGATGAAATTTCTTTACCTACCTAGATCACTCAAATCTTCAAAGTCCACTTTAGCCTGGTTTTTATTGCCATTGAGCTCCTCTTCGATGGATTTGATGATGTTCGATGATTTTGTAGAACTCTATCCTGTGACCACACACTACTTTATCTTTATTTGTTTTTAGATACATGAATACAACTGTACGGCTTCTACTGAAAGATTTACAAGAAGAAAGATATGCATGCAATACATGGTTACCGTTTATTAAGATAACAACATTCAGGTTTCAATAAGACATTCGATATCTATTCATCATCACATTACTACAGACAATATAAGTTCACCACAGACCTTGCCAACTGCCTTATGAACTCTTCACAATGCAGCACATTCATTCATTCGAAAGCTTGTCATAGGATTATGAAGAAGAGTAGAGAACAGTAGGTCATATGAAAGAACTCGTAAAATGTAAGAGTTTGTGTCACGTAACCCTATGAGCATTTAGCCCATTTATGTGTAAACGTATCGCGTACTTACAACACATTTACTACTAAAAATATGTCCAATACACATGTTGGTATAAGTAGACACTCTACTGAATACTTTATCATTTGAATCATGCTCCTGAGCACATTCACTCTTTTAAACTATTACATACACAGATCAGTTTCCTCTGCTAATTTGATATTGGTAAACGGCAAGTTTGCGTTACGCTTACACGGTGTTTATTATAAAGTGCTGATATATCGTTAAACCCTAGTTTATATATCAATAATAACCTTCAATAAAGCCTTGAAGAAAAATGGTTCGACTGACACAAAAACGAGCTCGAAAAAGTCCTATTTCTTCAGATATTAACAACTCTGGTCTTACATATACCCCATGCTCTGCAACTCCTGTTGCACCAGATAATAGTGGGAGCGGACTTATTCCACACATGTTGCTGGATGACTCTATGCAAACTTAATAATGAGTTCTAACTCACAAACTGAAGGTATCGATCATATTAAGGGCGAATTAGCCGCTGTCTATAAGCAATTAAGTGATATTCGTTCTAAAGTTGGGTCACTTGCGGGCTCTTTATTAAAGCATGATGATCTTAAACTAGAACTAAAGACACTGTCACCCCTTCGACTGCTGTTGTCAAAGGATATGGTTCCTTCTAAACCCGAAGACAGGATCAAAGTAGAATCCGTTATTGACTTGATAGCTGGTGAAGTCACCAAGCGAATAATCTCTCGAAATAATGTGATTATATATAATATACCGGACAAAGTTGCCATTAAAACTGTAAGAAACTCGATACTAAAGGCAGCTAATCTCCGAGACAGTCCATGTCAATGTATCCGGCTTAACAAAAAGCATCAAAAATACTCGTGCCCTATCCTGTTTAGATTTGATTTCCATTTACTAGCGGAACGTTTGAAAGAATCTGAACAGGTAGTCTGTGCGCATAGGAAGTTTAAAAACGCTCGTATAGTCTCAGACAAAACCACCAATCAAAGACTAACACAAAAGCGTACCATGAACGAAAATAACATTGTCGAGGTCACAACAAATGTGATCGCGCCAGCAGCTGAACCCACTGGTGCAGCTAATCTACCTCACGTTAGTCAGTGTACTGATATATCAATGCAGCGTGCTAGTATACCTCTCATACCCCTAGTGGCCCTAGATAACC
>NW_017386330.1:0-16969 GCF_000237925.1 Schistosoma mansoni
ACGATACTCTTTAAAATAAATAAAAAATAAATGAGAGGGGGTTTTGTGGAGAACTTAGTATTTTCATAGTTGAAATCATCGGTCAATTGAAGCTAGACCACCATGGAGAACCTGGAAGCACTGGACGGCCGTTTCTTCCTATTATGGGACTCCTCAGTGGCAGTTGGCATCCATGATCCGGCACTCGCGATATTCGAACCCAGGACATATCAGTCTCGAGACGGAGCCCTTAACCGATAGACCACTGAGCCGGCCTGACACCAACGGTGTTAATGTCTAACTTCAACCAATCCACGATTTTGAGCGACAGTTCATCAATTGTCTTCAGTGATGTTATATCTCGAACCTTGATTCTTAATATGCCGCGAACTACTTGACTACTTGAACGATAGAACCCGCAAACGTCGCAAAAGAGAGAAGACAAAGACTGGTAAGCAGGAAGTTTATTGCCCCAAACAGTGTCAAAATATAGCACAGAAATCTCGTGTATTTATAGTTTTTGGCTGAAAGTAAATTAACATTTAGGTCAACCAATAAGCACATAGGTATCAAACTAATCCATCCAATGGAGAAGCTCCACGTTGGCATTTCTAGAACATTCCCCTAGCCGTGATTGGATGGAATGTCTGCGGCTCTTCCTGGGCTTCTTAGGGCTTCCGAGAGTCTACCGACGGGCCGTCCTTACACCTCCCCCTTTGAAGTCTGTGACGTATGAATTTCTTTTTGGATTTTCTTGAAGCATTGTTGTTGTTCTCGTTTTTCTGTTCATCACCCTTATTGGCTGAGCGCTCTCACTCTTAAGTTTTTCTAGTCGTTGGTTGTGGCCTTCTTTCGGGCCTTTCTCCACCAGAATGTGGAACGGTACTTGTGTATCTACTGCTGCTGTTCTATGATCCCTTTTTATCTGATTCATATGTCTGGTACATTTTCCGTCCCTTCCACGGACTAAATAAAGTACTTTCCCGATACGCCGTACTATGACACCTGGTTCCCATTTCTGACCGCCTTGATACTTTACAAGTACCTTTTCGCCGCGGTCGTTCGTCTGATACTCTTGTACAGGTTTTCTTCTTTTCTTGGGTGGCGATTTTTTTTCAAATATCCATGGGTTCTTTGCCTGAACTTCTGATTCACCTTCTCCTGCGGCAATGAGTACATCTTCTCCATGTTTTGCCTGGGGACCGATCAACCTTGAGAGTGCATCAGATCTCACCGGACTACATATATGATTAATTGGCTGGTTAGCCAACTGCAACATTTCTATTAGGTCAAGACCAAGCAAATCTAGTCCTGGGCTTTCAGTGAGATATACTTTCACATTCTTCTGTACATTCCCTTTTTTAACTGGGCAGCATATCTCTCCAGCAATATTTACCTTCTCTCCAGATGCACTGAGTGCTAACTGAGTTGTAGGGAGCACCAAGGGTTTGCCAATATGACTCCATGTTTTGCGGCTGATAAGTGAAATATCTGAAGCAGTGTCAAGCTGTAGACGGGCACGGCGTCCATTAATCTCTAAGGTCACATATTTTCTTCGATTATGTTCTGTGCTGGTATGTGCTACCATTATTCTATTGGTTGATGAACAGTTTTTACGTCTTCGGTAATGAACACTCGATGAGCGACGGTGCATCTTCTTCTTACAACATGTTTCTTTATGTCCTTTGAGCTGACATCTAGTGCACCGGTAGTTTTTGTATGGGCAGAACCTTTTGTAATGCAGCTCTCCGCAAAGCCAACATGCAGATGGAGGCTTCTTAATGGTTGTGTTCTGCTTTTGCATATAGGAATCTTTCTTCCCACTTACTGCCTGTACATAAGGTAGTCGACCATTATTTTCTACCATTGAAGTGTCATGCTTCAAGTTCACCAGATGCTGACATTCAGTAGTCACCTCTTGAAGGGTGATATTTGGACACTGTTCAATTTTGCTTAGAATTCTGGTTCTAATGTCGGCGTCTTCTGAAGATTGTAAGCTGCATACGAAAACAAGACATTTGAATTGGTCTTCTGTCATTGCTGATAGTTTAAAGCGCTCACATTCGCGATTTATTATGCTAGCATGTTGCACCCAGTCATCATTGCCGGCTTTTACTATTTTCAAGCACTGATATCGAATATTGAACAAGGAAGACTGTTCACCGAAAATTTGCGACAAAATTTTAACTGTTTCTTCGAATGAAATGTCTCTTGGGTTCTTGGGCAGAATGTAATTAGTATATCGTTCATGTTCAATGGTACCCAGCTTTCGTAGTAGCACCCTGACCTTGGCGGCATCATCAAAAGTTTCTAGGTCGACATTAAATACATCTTCATATTTCTTGTACCAAGATTCGAATGTTACACCAGCAACACCATCAAAATGAAATTCGTGAATGGAATCAATGATACAATCAGCATGCGATTTGGCAGAAACATCTGTAAGTCCATTCTTATTGAGGTTCATCTGCTGGGTTAGTTTTTCGAGTATGCGCATCTGGAATTGTTCAAGCCGTTTTTCATGGCGCTCTAGAAAAACTTCAAATTGGTCAAAGGTAATAGACATCTTGATAAATTAACCCGTCGCCAGTTGTTATATCTCGAACCTTGATTCTTAATATGCCGCGAACTACTTGACTACTTGAACGATAGAACCCGCAAACGTCGCAAAAGAGAGAAGACAAAGACTGGTAAGCAGGAAGTTTATTGCCCCAAACAGTGTCAAAATATAGCACAGAAATCTCGTGTATTTATAGTTTTTGGCTGAAAGTAAATTATCATTTAGGTCAACCAATAAGCACATAGGTATCAAACTAATCCATCCAATGGAGAAGCTCCACGTTGGCATTTCTAGAACATTCCCCTAGCCGTGATTGGATGGAATGTCTGCGGCTCTTCCTGGGCTTGTTAGGGCTTCCGAGAGTCTACCGACGGGCCGTCCTTACAAACCTTATGTCTTAAATCCAAATATATGCTAGATTATAAGTGAATTGTTTCGCACTAGCCTTGAAAAAATAAAATGACAAGATTTTACAGCTCCCCAACTTTCGTGAAGATGTCAAATTCTCTCTAATTTAATTTTCTTTCCAACCAGTTTTTGGAATTATTGTTCTTCACCAAACTTATCTATTCTGAATGCATAAAAGACTGGTTATTGTATCTAATCATTTCGATGGGTATTTGTTAGTACAGTTGTTTCTAAATAACAGGACATATTAGTTGTTCTGTGCTACTATTATCCAAGAGGATTCATCAAAATTATTCCGAATGATTAAAAAAGAAAGACAGAATCAACAGCAGATAAGCAGTTAGTGGAACAGTAGGATACCATGAGAGTATTGGAACTTTGATTGGAATATATTCATTATTCAATGTAAAAGGAATAGCCTTTTAAGGTCAAACATAGAAATGGTCAATCTAATGGTCAAGAAAACGTATTCAACCATATACTATCTTATTTCGAAATTCTTTGATAATATGATCGATAAACTTGTAAATTAGCACTATCTTCATCTGAAGTCATTAGTATGTATAATATCCTTTAGGTTCTAAAAGATTAGTACTTTAAAGGACTTGTGTAAACAGTTGATTTTCAAAATTTACATTACCGACTGATTTTAGTCGAATTGTAGTGTGGTCTACTCATATCCATATAAGTAGTATATGGTGGTGGTCAGACACAGAAGGTATTTTGGTAGAAGATCGATAAGGAAAGAACAGGAACGAAGCGCAATCGCTACAAAAATGCATGAACAATGAAATCAGAGAAAACGGACTGATATTTGTAGAAGAAACAGTTAAGATTGAGACAATCGATTGTTATTTTGCGAATTAACTGTTTAGTGTATGGTTAGCAGAATTTAGTGAGATAGTCTGTAATTTGTGCTTAAATACATTCGATTGTCCCCAGTCGTGTTCTGTTCACTACAAAGTATTCATTGAAAAGCAGGCAGCCATAGTATTTGACTCCCTAATAGTGCGTACCCCAAACCTCAGATCCTGTAGTCATTTTTCAAACTTTAGATTATTAAACTGGAATCCAATATTGTATACGTCTATTATTCATCAATTTGCAATATTACGCAACCTCATTTCAATACTATGGGTGATTAACTGACCAACAGCTGATATTTTCTTCACTGTTTATGGCTTACTTAAAATCAATAATAAAAGTTACTTTTGACACTTTTGGTTATAAAATTCCAATTCCATTTCACACTAAAAATAGTTTTTCAGTGAATACTATTTTTCAACCGTTTCCTATCAATAATTTATTGAAAAAAATATTTTTTTTAAAAATAGGTTTAAAACAAAAACTTTTTTTACTGTTGAAATTAATAGGAGGCTTTAAAGATAAACTAAATTTTGAGTAAGTATTTAACTGAAAAAAGTGTTGAAGTTAAACTTTATTGAACCTATTCAAAATGTTATTATATGTGGTATTATAGTGATCTCATTTCAGTTTCGGTTCCTTAGAATGTTCTTACGAATTCTTCAGATACCACACTCTTCAGATCTGTCGAAGACCCATACAATTTTATAAAATCTAAATAATTTTCTTAAACTATATGTAAAGATGTCAAGATAGTCCTACTGTATGGGGCTGAAACGTGGAGAACTACTACATCCATCGTCAAGAAGGTACAAGTATTTATAAACAATTGTCTACGCAAAATACTCAACATTCACTGGCCGGATACCACCAGCAACAGCGTTTTATGGGAGAGGACAAACCAGTTTCCAGATGAAGAAGAAATTAGGAAAAGACGTTGGAAGTGGATAGGACATACATTGAGGAAATCACCAATGTGCATCACGAGGCAATCCATAACATGGAATCCTGAATGGAAGCAGGAAAGAGGAAGGCCAAAGTACACATTACTCCGGGAAATAGAAGCAGATATGAAAAGGATGAATGTTAACTGGAAAGAATTGGAAAGGATTGTTTGGGAGAGAGTTGGATGTAGAATGCTGTTGTGCGGCCTATGCCCCTCGACGAGGGGTAACAGGCGTAAGTAAGTAAGTACATGTAAAGATAACTTTTTAATAGTTTACTTCACTAGCAATTATCTCCAGAGTGTGTCGTTTATTAAAAAGCCTAGTTCTTACACACTTGAATTTTCATTTACAGAGAGAAGAAATATAAATCATTCTGGTTTAGAATTATCCTTCTATTCTTTAGAGCTGTCATTAAAATACAAGTTCCATTTAAGAAAAGATATTTTCTTTGGGGTGAAATCTCAGACAACCTTCAAATGTCATGAATTTCTTGAGAAATTCTTTCAAATTTCATCATAAATATGACATAGCATAGTTCATCTAATTATTATGTAGACTATGCATAGGTAATAATGTAAAGCTTAAAATGTTTTATATTGACAGAAATGAGACAGGAATTTCATTCAAGATACATTTGTTATCATTTGAATCAATAGACTCAAAAGCACCTACGTGTTAATTATCAATAAATTTGACATTAAAACCGTTGGATGTCGGCTCAGTGGTCTATCGGTTAAGTGCTAGCGCGCGAGACTGGTAGGTCCTGGGTTTGAACGTTGAGAGGCGGGATCGTGGATGCGCACTGCTGAGAAGTCTCACAATAGGACGAAACGGTCGTCCAGTGCTTCTAGGTTTTCCATCGTGGTCTAGCTTCGATTGACTCATGATCTTAAATATATAAAACTTGGCAATGTTAAATTTAAAACAAAGAAATATGACACTATTATTTTGTTCCCATGATACATTTTTATAGGAACTTAAAAAAAAGAAAGAATAGTTTATTGACCTTTGTTTTGATGTTCATTCATCAATATCATTTTGTATAGACAAATCATACATTATTTCGGAGTTATCGTTCACTTTTAGAAGCTAACTATAATCCTAATCTAGGCTGTCATGATTTACTAATTTCTTTCTTCTTTACTTCAAAACTCATAGAAGTTATATGAGGTACTGAGTGATTAGTACTACATTTGTATACAATGATTTTAGTAAGATTAACTATTAGCTATAATATTTTTTATAGAACCCTGAATTAAATGTGTTCCCATCGTTTTTGAAGTAATTTAATACATCCGCTATTAGGATGGAAGACTTTTGGAAGACTAGCCGTTTAAGAATGATCATTAACAAGTAAATTCATACTAATTCGGTGCATCACACAACGAAAAACAGTTTGTTCTCACCTTAAACCTACCCTGGTAACATTAGCTTATGATTCAGAGTGATCAGGTTTCAAATTGTTTACGCATTATTTTTATTATGATTATTATTATCCTTGTCTACTCTTACCCCCATTTTCAGTCTAGTTGACCTTTTATTTTTATATATGAATATTCTTAACAAGTATATATGTGATCAGATTGTTTGGAATGTATTGCGCTAATATATCACATAGTTCTGATAATCTTCGTCTTCTTATTGCGCTATCGAAATTTATCACATGGAATAATTGTTTCAATTTCGTGGATCGGTTGAAGTTAGACATTAACACCGTTGGATGCCAGCCGGCTCAGTGGTCTAGTGGTTAAGCGCTTGAGCGCGGAACTGATAGGTCCTGGGTTTGAATCTCGCAAGGCGGAATCGTGGATGTGCACTATTGAGGAGTCCCATAATAGGACGAGACAGCCGTCCAGTGCTTCTAGGTTTTCCATAGTGGTCTAGCTTCAATTGATTCATGATTTCAACCATCCTAATTGCTTTAAATTTGAAGAACACATAGTCAGGAACGACCAATCACATTTCAAGTTATCATTGTTTTAAACAAAATAATTTCATGGAAATAAGTCAAGATTTTTTGGGAAAATAGTTTAATTATGACAATAAAATTGAATAACAAATCAATTAAATTATGACTGATTATATTTACCTATGTAGGTTATTGATAAATAAAAATAATCACAGGGTAATGGAAAGGCTTAAATTTTATAGACCCCGTTTTTTATCATTCTAAGGATTTTTGTAAAAATGTTATTTACAATTATCAACTTAGATGAGATAATGTGAGTACAACCCAAAATGAGGAAAAGAAATAACAGTCGAAATAATGCATTTCTCAATAATGACAACTAGTTCTTCATTTAAATGTCCATTATGTGATTGTTAACTATCTTTTTATGGTATATCATGTCAATATCTGTCTCTTATCTAACAAACAGACAGACTTATTTATCTCCATTCATATAATTTGAACAATCATAAGTTCCATTTGGTGTCCATTCACCGTCGTTTTCTTCAACAACATCACCATTGACTAGTAATGATTGTAATTTTGAACTATTTGTTAAACCAGCTAAACGTAGTATACGTTTCTCAGCCGCTTGAATTATTCTTTCTAAACTTTCATAATTCAATGTTTTTAGTAACCGTATGATTGAATTTCGTACAATTTTTTCATTCTACACATTTCAAATCATTAAAGAAAAACGTTTTTATGAACGATATTGATTAAAAAAGATTTATTTAACTATTTACAAAACACTGAAATGAAATTGACCAGGCAGTTTGAAAAAAGCCCATTCAAACTGATATTTATAAATAGAACCGTAAGTTAACAAATGACCTGGTAGCCTCCAAATGCCCTGGTACGGCCGAGAGTGGAGAGAGTCCGCTCTCCCTCTCGAAAAATGCTCTCACATGGCCACGCGTATATAGCCTCTGCCAGGGAAGTCCTACTCAATGCCTTCTCGTGGCATTACTGTTGTTTACGAAATTGAGAGGACGAAAAGTGAATGTCCGGTATTTTAACCGGGTTGGTGGACACGGAAAGTACACCTAGGGGTGCTGCGAAACCCTGATTCCAAACCAATGGTGCAAATGGGCTGGCTCCAGTATCCTGAAGGAACAAATGGCGTATGAATCAATCCTTGGTCACCGGCTACCATGGGACTGCATCTCCTTACGATGCTCCACTGCCTTGTGGACTAAGCCTTCAGGTCAAAGGCTCGGAGTGTGGCCCCCTAAGAAAACCACCTGCTTCAGTCTGGGCACCTGGGCAGTATCACAGCCCTCACACAAATCAAATGAGATTTGTGTGGCGCATATATATCTAGTGCCTCTTTGTACCAATATTTATGTTTTTAAATAAAATAAAAAAATAACAATGATACTGAACAGAAATTTACGAACTTAAGTTGATATGTTTTAGAGCATCGATAAAAATGAGAAACTTTTGAATTAAGATGAAAAACTCAGGCATGTGCGTATAATAAAGTAGGGAAAGTTTAGCTAATCAATGGTTGAATTTATCAATTTTTAATAAGATCATTTTTGATACAGGTTGTATTAAATTACTAACTGTTAATTCATAATACCTCAAGAATAAGTGACAGAAGTTCCAAGCTTTTTATCATGGACAAATCAAACAGTTAAAAACATATTTCATTGATGATATGCTACATATAATTTTACTTTGGGCAGACTAAAAATGAATGAACCTGTATCCAGTTTTATCAATGATTATTTTAACCAAAGATTAAGGCTTTAGTGAGAGCTCTAACCAGGAAGTTTGGATTTACGTACAAGTTTGAGGTAGACAGTAATTGCTTTGATGGTTTGATGCTGTATCTTGATGTGGTCTTTACTAGTTTTTATCAGACCTATATTTATGCCGGTGAGTATTACATTCCATGATGTAAGGGATGTGTAACACTAGTTATAACCGGTTCGATATATGAGAACTTAAAACACCAACATCCGACCTGGTTATTCTATCAAAACTCAGCATTACTCAACTTATGACTTTACGATACACTATCAGTGATTGGAAGATATATATCATCAAATGAATATGACTTACGCATGCTTCATTTTTGCCGATATAGACGATATCTCATATTCATTTTATAGAGCCTGAACACATATTTTATCACAAGAGCAAAGATATTTTAATATTTATGATTATTTTTACAAGTTTCCAATTATTTGTGTTTTTGTAGTTAGTTGATGGGAAGAACAGCTGATTGAATTATAAAAAGTCAATAGGTAATATATATGTAACTCGAAATGAAAATTGAAGTATCACATCGGTTACCACTGGTTTTTGTAAATATACCAGTAATCTCATAATGGGCATGCTAAGATTTTATCTATTAATTTGTAATCTAATTGTTTTATCCCTAATGGTGTCGTTGATGAATACTACTGCGAAGTTATATGTTAGGATTAAACAGTTATTTAATTCAACCTGTTTAATGGTAAAGTTAGTCAATGGTTTGAACTACATTCAAATTAAAATATCTCCATACAAACTTCCCATATTTTTTATTTTGGCAATCAACTATATTTGTGTGTGTACGGGTTATCAGGTTAATCTATCTGTCTATGTCTTTGCGATTAAAAGGTTAGTTTAATTCGAAAACCAGTGAATATACTTACATTTTTCTTGCCAAATTTATTTATATTCTAAAAGAAAAACGTAAATGAATAAGAGAGAGAGGGAATATTTGACTGACTGAATAACTATACTTACCTTCTGATCAATCGATTGCAGTCGTTTAGCAGGTGAAGAAATTTTATTCTTATTTATCGGTTTTAAGCCGTATTCTTGACGAATTTTACTTTAATTACCAAAAAGAAAGTAAACATTAAAGAAAACTAATTTAGATAATAAAAGAATAGTAGATATTAGAATAGACGGTTGTTTAATAACATTAATTCGCATGAAGATAATTTATTGTGACAGAAGATTTCGACTAGACAATAAGTAGATGGTAGTGAAATGGACGAACACTTGGTGGGGATAACCAATCTATTGTTTAATGCAAAATTACAGATTGCATTCATAAAATATGAAAACCATACACTAAATACATAATTTCCATATCTTCGTTCACTTATCCATTACATGCTTCATAATTCTTTCAATTCTGTGGTTATCCTTACTCTTTTGTGTTTTCCTTTCTGTTCTCTTCAACTCAATCTTCTTCTAGGCATTTTACTTCTGATTGGTATTACATACTACTCATATCGGTCAAAACAACTAGCATGCACCACAAAAGGATACATTTGAACCACTGTTTTCGTCAGTGACCTTGAGTGTTGCTAGAGGTATGAGGGCAGTTATTACTTCCCGGTTGCCCTCACCGTGGAAGGGTTCTTCTAGAGGTACCTGAAAAGAAAACTGGATTAGAAGTGGTCTTAATGACCTGAGGGCTTGACCGCAATGCCCAAGGGACAACTGCTCGATGCCAGTAATACACGATCTTTTTGTGTTAGCTCCGTTCTTCAAAGGACCTTATCGCTGGAGACGGATATCCGTGGGATAAAGCGAGGTGTGCATTTTAGGGTCGACCTTTCCTAAACCCACCCCTCTTTGTGGGAAGACAGTATCGCTATTATGCTGGTTGTCTAAAGGAAACACCTTACTGCCATCACACCTCTGTACAGTCAGCAGTACGACATCACCCTCAGACCTTGGGTTTGCAGCTTTTAGTCTTACCGCTCTTCAACCGACCTATCTGGCATGGTAGGACCTTGAGGAACGATTGTTTCAGCCAGTACAACTTGATTGGTTCATCGCGATAGGCAAGCTCGACCACCACGTCATCAGACTCTATGTGATACATTTTCTTATATCTATTTGTTTGGTTTATTTACGGTTGAAAAAAACATTTCCATAGTCCAGTGCTCAAAAATCTAGTTTGTTCTTTTGAAAATTAATGTGAATCTATTTGACTTTGGGAAATTGCTCAAGCTAACATGAAAAGTGAAGAATATGAATAGCTTTTTGATGTATAATTTGCGAAATAAATCTCATATTAAAATAAATAGTACAATTCTTTTTATTATCATACTGAAGAATAGCTTTTTACATATAACCATGTACTATATTCTAATCAAAAGTAGTATCATCATTTATTTATAAATTATTCCACTGTTTAGTCATTGAATTGAATAAGCCACTCTGACTGAGGTTATCATATCTCAGTGTACATTCACATTATTCTACATTATAAATCATTGTTCTTTCAATATTCATTGAACTATTCCACATTATAAGAAATTACTAATGAGTATTGTATACATTCATTGCATCGGTTCATTCTATCTAATAGAAAATTTAATATTCTTTGAAGAAAAATCTTAAACATTTAGGTCTTAGTGTAGTGTAGGCTACTGATGTCAACAAATATAAGTAGTATTTGTCACCAACCGAAAGTGAAATGCCTGGCGGCAGAAGGTTGAATAGATCGGGAAGAAGAAAATGAGAACAGAAAGTGATTGGTATGGAAACGACGGGACAATCAAGTCTGAGACAATTGATTAACATTTTGCAAATGAAATATTTACTGTATGGATCTCACATTTTACCAAGAAATTCTGTGATATTGTGTACAAATACATTTGGTTGTCCCCACTGCTGTTTTCTTTCACTACACTAGTACAGGTATGATAACATTATTGAACATTATTCCATTCACTTCTTTACTGTATTTCTGTTCAAAAGTATAAAAATGAAATGAACTGCAATATTGATCCATATTAATTAACGCGTCTTTTTATGACTTGTTAATGTCAGTGACATTTGTGAGGATACTGAAACTATCTGTGCTTTAAGTAGTTTGTATATATTACGGATTACTAATTAAAAATAACATTGATATCGTTTCAAGTAAATTAAAATTAGTAAATGGTTGTTTTGGTGTGGTTTCTGCACTCTTATATCATGATTGGTTGTATCTAATAGTTCGATAGTCTTTTTATGATAAAGACATTTTGACTAAACGTGTTAGATGATAAACATACTGATTAATAGTATGTCGCAACAATGAATATGTTAGATGATACATTTCTTGTTAATTAGCAGTGAATTGATGACATAGAGGTTACTTATTTAGACGATGGGGTAGAGATTACTTGAATTTTCAAAATAATCTAACTGTTGCTAAACTTTATCAAAAGGGGTTTTTGTGGAAATTTTAGTAATTCTATAGTTGAATTCACGAGTCGATTGAAACTAGACCACCGTGGAAAACCAGGAAGTACTGAACGGCCGTTTCGTCCTATTGTGGGACTCCTCGGTAGTGCGCATCCACGAGAAGCGATGATCAGTAAATTTCAACCGGGTCTGTTGAGAGATAGTAACTCACTGAAGACAATGGTGGATATGCCGCTCGATTTTGTGGATCGGTTGAAGTTAGACATTAACACCGTTGGATGCCGGCACATTAGTCTAGAGGTTAAGCGTTCGCGCGCGAGACTGATAGGTCCTGGGTTCAAATGTCACGGGGGAATCGTGAATGTGCACTGCTGAGGAGTCCCACAATAGGACGAGACGGCCCTCCAGTGCTTCCAGGTGTTCCTAAACTTATCAATAATTTAAAACGATTTCAGATGATTTTCTGGTCGACTTAATTAGTTAATTTCATTCTTTGAAATTATTTAGTATGATCACAAAAAGTCGATGGGAAAACGAGGTAATGAAACAAATTTCATTAATTGTGTATTTTACATTCCTTCTCATATTCCAAATAGTGATTGAATAAGTTTTAGGTTCACGAATTGGAACATCAATTAATAATTATCAGGGTTATATATCAGCTCAAATGTAACACAATCACAATTACCTACTTTGTCTCTTTTAATGTAACATCCTGTAAGTAGGATCTATTTCGACCTTTTCTTTTAACAAAAGATGACTTAGAATCTATATTGTTATTGATTAGCTGGACAATGTCATTTGTTGATCTTGGCTACAAAGTAATTGAAAAAAAAACCATTTCGGTGAAGAGTAAATACCTTTAGTTAAAAACATAATGAAATGATGGAATATATTTCAACCTTCCGTTAGCTATTCTAAAAATATGAAGGTATTAGTTTGCATCAGTAATACATACTCGTGATAAATAGATTCCTGATGCAGTCGTAACATTCTGTATATATTCAACGATAATACAGCAAAAGGTTCGGAAAAACTCAAAACGATAAACAGAAAGTTAAACTCAAACTTTTAGAAAATAGTAGAAATTTAAGGGCTGAAATTCAGTTAATGGAATTAGCTGTTAAATGCAATGGGGATTAAATGATCAACATGTTTTTCAGAGTGTGATTGCATGTCACCTACTTGATAATGGATATGATATCAACAATCCAAGATCTTTCGGTAGTCGAATGAATTTGTTCTATCAAATTCATGGCTACTGAAAAGTTTAAGTCGAATTCATGCATTTAAAAGAATACTGTTATGAGGGGTTTCTTTGGTTTATAGGTGATAATTGTCATCCTCCATGTCCAAATTATAACAGCGGGCTCATTATTAGCTGATCCTAGATCGATTCTTGAAATTCTTGTGCGAAGTCACAGCTTATAAAGCTCAGCTATTTGGGGGATAAATAGTCTCCATCATGGTAGTTTAATGACACGAGTCATCCAAAGTTTAAAATGTATGGCATTAAATGAAAACTCACTCATTTAATGCTTAGGCACCAGTTACCATAACTCTAGGTCGTGGTTTCGGCTGCTGGTGTGATCATGGGTGCATACTTTAGACAACTCTTATACTAAGACAAAATAGCAGACCAACTTCCTTCGGTTTTCGAGGGTAATTCAAATAAGATCAGTCTCAAACGAACACTACCTACGAAATAATAAAAAACGATCCAATGAGGCATATTCGTACTGTATGAATTTTGTGTTTGTATGTCTCTAAGTATCCAACTCCTTTTCAGTTGATCATCCTGGAAACCACTGATAATCATGAAGTGCAAAGTAACTCATTTGTTTTAGTCTAGAACCTTCAAGAATTCAATGAATTCTAAATTTCACCACATTGGAAACTGAATAAAACAAAAAATCCTGCCAGTTGAGTTCTAACTCAGGAGTTCAATGGTAGTGTTTGACTCAAAACATAACAAAATTTCTTGTTCATACTCTTGAAGAGTCACAAACTGGGCTGAAATAGCTGTGTATACCCAGCAGTAGTTAGTGACTAAAATCACGGTTTTACGTAATTTGAATGTTTTCAATTTATAGTTCCACTCCTCAGTTTATTCAAGATAAAATTGGAATACTCCCATTCAGATTGCTTTATAACAGTCTTATGAATATTCTATGTATTCACAACTAATTTTAAGATTAAACTATTTTTTGATAATAAAAAACAGCAGGACAAACGTTCTATCTTATTTGAGTATCATCGCCTGGATGTACCTAAATCTCAGAGTTATCATTCACACAAAATCCCCAATTCCAATCCCCAACAATCTTATTGCAAAGAAAACTTAAACTAAAACCATTTTTCAACTACCCACTTAGGATACACATATGATCATAGAGATTGATCCGAAATTCATTCATAACACACAAACAACACTTTGAAATATAGTATAATAATAGTATAGTATAGTATGATAATAGTATAATTGGTTACTTTATTTTCCTTTAAACAAGTGGGAAATTAAAAAACCGATGAATTTTGGTACACGGAATGAATCAATTTCAGTTAAAATACTTGTGATAATTACGTCATTGAATTTCAGGGTACAGAAGATTCTCGAATGATTTTAATAATACCTACTGGAAAAAAACGAGTCATATTGTTTTCTACAATAGAATAAGCAGCAGTATGTACAGTATGTAGATCATTATAATAAATTAGTAGACTGAAAATCATCAGGGTATTGAATATATGGCTAGCTAAAATATTGGAAGGTATGAACCAATAAAATCCCTGGAAGTTTGGTTGATACTCATCATTGAGACTTGTCCTGCTTCGTATAAAATTATTTGGTTCAATGTATAATTTTAAATAAAAAAGAAACCATAGTAAAAACGAATCTTATTTAAAGGTTACTTTCCTACTTACTTACGCCTGTTACCCATCGTCGAGGAGCATAGGCCGCACAACAGCATTCTACATCCAACTCTCTCCCAAACAATCCTTTCCAATTCTTTCCAGTTAACATTCATCCTTTTCATATCTGCTTCTATTTCCCGGCGTATTGTGTTCTTTGGCCTTCCACTTTCCTGCTTCCCTTCCGGATTCCATGTTATGGATTGCCTCGTGATGCACATTGGTGATTTCCTTAATGTATGTCCTATCCACTTCCAACGTCTTTTCCTAATTTCTTCTTCATCTGGAAACTGGTTTGTCCTCTCCCATAAAACTCTGTTTCTGGTGGTATCCGGCCAGTGAATGTTGAGTATTTTGCGTAGACAATTGTTTATAAATACTTGTACCTTCTTGACGATGGATGTAGTAGTTCTCCACGTTTCAGCTCCATACAGTAGGACTGTCTTGACGTTCGTATTAAAGATTCTGACCTTGAAATTGGTTGGGAGTTGTTTTGAGTTCCATATGTTCTTCAATTGTAGAAATGCTGCCCTTGCTTTGCCAATCCTCGCCTTTACATCTGCATCCGATCCTCCTTGTTCATCAATGATGCTTCCCAGATACGTGAATGTTTCCACCTCTTCCAGTGTTTCGCCATCAAATGTACAAATTACTTTCTTCTAAAACAGCATATGTTTTAACGCATAAAAAGCAACAGAACTTGTCCAATGTCTAAAATTTTTCATGTTAATTAGCTTACTAAAAAGAAAAGCAGAAATGTTGTTTGATGCAGTCTGGTTTCCATGAATTAGCCAAATTTATTGACTGAACCGTGAGAATGATTTATATCGATGTGATATTTGACAAAATGTAAGATAAAAACATTTATGATAATCAAAGAAGCAATCAACATATCATTTAACTTACATCTTTTATAATATCATTATCTACATTATTTATTTGAGATTCTTTTTTCGTAACTGAAAAGTATGAACGAAGATGAGACAAGGTAAATCAGAGGGAAGAAAAATTCTTAAAGCTGTTCTTCGTTACAAAATGGTACTAACTGAGTGCTCATTGAAGACCAAGGGGAAGGAGCACTAGAACAATGTTTTCTTGTGGTATAAGCTCCTCATAAATCTACCAGAAGTTGAACCCAAGATTTAAACGTCATAAGTTGGAGATCATTGAGTTGAAATCTACTGGTCAACATTCCTAACTTTAACTGGTTCATAATGTTGAGCCTCATCATTACTGTTATTATTGGATGGATAACTACTTTACTTCTGACGTATTTGAATTCTACTAGTATATAACTCCCAATTATTTGTCTAGATGGTATAAGCTCCTCATAAATCTACCAGAAGTTGAACCCAAGATTTAAACGTCATAAGTTGGAGATCATTGAGTTGAAATCTACTGGTCAACATTCCTAACTTTTACTGGTTCATAATGTTGAGCCTCATCATTACTGTTATTATTGGATGGATAACTACTTTACTTCTGACGTATTTGAATTCTACTAGTATATAACTCCCAATTATTTGTCTAGAATACACTTTGCGGTGAGGCGTAATTGGGAGAATTGAAGGTTCTGAGTTTGTTAACTGGTGGAGTCGAGTCCACATTATTGAAGAATTTCACACTAAGGTAGAATAAATATCCAGTGCTCTCTGATTTCCGATCGTCCATCACTTAATATTTACCCATTACTAAAACCAGCTTGAAATAATCTTCACTAACATATCAACCAAACATAATTTATATTATTTACCTGGTAAATCCGACTGATATCTATCTTTTTTCATTTCTATGTCTGAACTTAATGTTATATCGATGACACTATGTGTGTCAACGGATTCATCTACATCAGTTTGATTAATATTGGTTAATGTTGTTTCTGATATTTCTGATTGAGATTGTTCATCAATGATTAATTGAGGCGGTGGAGCTGTTAAGAAAATGCCATGTTCTTCTGATAACTCTCGTTCTTCTAATGTAATTACTAAAATCAATTGATAAGCAATTATTTAAGCAAATGAAAAATTAGAAAAAAAAACAAATTTTCTTACATAAGGATACTCTTAGTTACTCATGTATATATATACTCATATATACATTTTAAAGTTTGTTCATTATAAATAACATGTCAGTTAACTGTGTACGAAATTAATTTCAATATAACATGAGAACAGAATAGAATACTCTAAAAAAAATACT
>NW_017386329.1:0-14035 GCF_000237925.1 Schistosoma mansoni
GTTTTTCTAAACCATCCTGGATTTCACTACAGGTCATCATAGCCTCTCCATATAATGTTTAGCTTCATATAATAAAGGTTTACTGAAGAGAATTTGTAAGCAAATATAAACCTAATTTTAATGGGTTTGTAGGTGTCACGAAACATCAGAAAGTCTAATGTTTCTAGGCTCAAAGTGATTCATTTTTCCATAAATATGTGATGGACATTAAGATCTCTAATTTAAATTGATGAATGTAAAAAGCTATGAGAATCTATTAGGAAAGTGATGGTGTCTATCTTATCTCTCTATATAACTCGTAGATCATTTGATATTGTTTGCTAAAAAGGAAACTCTGGTTTCAAACAAACATCTTATATTTTCTACAAATAGAACATTGAAAATTGTAATAATTTGTTCATATCCGTTAATCAGGATATACTGTTATTATGTAAGGTAAAGCTGAAAAAGTCGGTTTTTCTAAAACATTTGTTTTTCAATATGATTAAAAGAAATTTCAGTACTGAAGGAATAATTTCGAATATTTTCAAAACACTTTTACACATGTTTTATCAATAATTAGTTGTATTGAATTAGCTGATCACAATTAATTAACTACTAGGTAAACATGAAATTTCTTATGAAAATGTATTGTTTATCAAAATGAGAGAAATAAATTCTATTAGCTGTAGAATGGCGTATTCAATTTGACTATTTATCAACTAAAACCAGGATTCTGAATTGATGAGGATCAAGAATTAAAGATTATCTTTAAGCGAAGATGAAGGGTATGGCCTAGTTCTTTTACTGAATCCTTCTTCGTGTTATAATTCTTACTTTCTTTTTATGCTGTTATGTTAATTATAATAACTACGTTTCTTTTATTTACTCTCACGAATTCCGGCGATCGTCACCAGCAGCATATTCAACCATTATTTCCCCAAAACAAACTGCGATTTCACATGAAACCAATTTAGAAAGTGATATTCAACTGTCGAAAATAATATCTTCCCCGTAACTTGATTGTACTGTGTCCAGTTTATTTCACAAGGATATAAAGGATGATGAAGAGTTATCACTTCATGAGAATATAATTGAACATCCTACTCCCATTCAAACGAATGATAATTTATCTGTTCACAAATTGCCGAATTCTGTTCACACTGAAGCTGCACCACATTCTCCTAAACTTTGTTATACTGGATATACATTGTGCAATACTGATTGTTATAAATTAAAACAAAATATTAGAGCAGAGTTATAATTTTAAACTGACTAGTTGATATGATTCATTTTTTACATCGCCATCTTAGTATCTAGTGACCGGCCTGTCTCGATAAGAACACGATTGGAACAATAGAAACAATTATTATTATTGAAACCAATTGTACCAGCGATTGTTTTACTGTACTTGTTTAACTGTATCAGACTCACTTCTGGTTCCGCTATCCGCCGTGTTTGGTTCGAACTTTCTTACGCTCTGCCCATTTTGCCTGTACTTGTTGGCACGTCTCGGTATTCTTTCGATACCACGAGATCGCCAACAAATATAATTTATCTGGATTAATTAAAGCCTTTTGGTTTGCAAGTTATCAAACGAACCAAGTCGTTGCTGGGCGCGTAATCGAATAGTAGTGGTGATGATAGTTCGTCCTCGACTCGACACCATCTACAATTAAAAATGCTTTTTGTAATGAAAAAATACTACAATCCGAGAGAGATTTTCATTTATTAACTGTGATATGTTTTATTGTAATAACTTTCACCTAAAATAATTTCAATCTTCGTTAATGCTTTTTTGATGTTAAGACATTTCAAGGAGTAGAAATATCACAGAAGTGTTTATTTAACATTACGTGTACTTGTGAACGAAGTGTTCAGTCCAAACAAGGATACTACAGCTCGTTTCATCCAGTCCATTTTTAATTGAAACTGATTTTTGTACATTACATCAAACAGACAATTTGGAAACAAAATGGATCTTATAATTCTATTCTCGAACATTTAATCATCATTAATTCCAGTAACAATTTACATCAGACAGAGAAGTGGTAAATGATCTTCATTGTTAAGTCTGTAGGTTAACAAGTTGTGCTTCAGCACCAATTTATCTCGTGAAAGCAACTGTTTAATCAGTCAGTTGAACGTGAAAATCAGATGAAAATTACAGATGTCCAAAATGATATTACTTGATGAGAAAATGAGTAGTCTGGGAAAACAAGATAAGATACAATGATTTGTTTAACACAAACAACTTGACTACATAAATTAATCCAACCGTATGGATTTTTGAGTCGGCTGTGTTTGTGTTGATATTGTAAGTGGCATGATGTGAAACGATGTTTGGGTGTTTGTCATTCTGTGATGAGTCTTGTTCTCGAAATTAATGAAATATACCTAGATATCGCGCGAATTCTGTTAACCTAGACATTAACTGAATGTCAAAACTTAGTATACTTTGGAAAACAATTCAACTCTCAGCATATCGTCATATTGCAAACCACTCAATATTGATCAAAATTATTGTGAACGTCATTTGTCAAAGACGTAAATTTTTAAGTGATATTTCCTGATGAATTGAAGATAGCATCAAACAGTTTGCTATATCCCTCTGAACAGTGCTCTGGATTATAAGTAGAACAAAAAAATGTTGAATTGACTACCTGTTTTCGAAAATGTAGGTGTTGTGAATGGCTCAATCGTCAGTGTTCCGTGAGTTAAAAGTAGGTGAGTAAAAGACATTCACAAAAGCTCCAGTGGTGTTACGTTCTGTTTATTGTCTGTCGACATAAGTAGCATACACCACAGTATGAGTGGTTAGGTAGAAGTGACTAGTGCATCGTAATTCACTTCGAACACAGTGATTGTTCCAAATCGAAGCATGCAATCTATTGAACATTTTCATTGTCCATTCCACTCACTAGATTGTGGTGAAAATGGAGTTCGGGTTGTGAGGATACATTTAAAAAAAATGGTTCTATCAACGTGTTTATATATATAGAATAATATCTAAATTCTCACTTCTGTTTAAAACAGATGGTAATTATGTTAATCAACACAATAATAAAAGCTTCTCAATGAGGTCAGCTAAATCAAGAAATGTAAACATTGCAGTTTCAGAATATCTTTACATGGATATACAGAGACATCTCAGAATAACTTATTAATACAAAGTTAAGTCTATACCAATCATTCCATTAAATCTATTAAAAGAAGTACGCTTGAGAGCCAAGTGTAGTAAAATCCTCTCGAAATAGAAATGAACTATCCTAATTCGTTTTCAGTGAGACCATGGGCTGCTTTTTGTGAGGACGGCCCACAGATGAACTCAGAGAGAACCGAAGATGTTCCATCCAACATTCTAGAATCTTGATGTGAAGCTGATAACCCCATGTGTGCGTTTTGAATAAATATGATGATTTCGCTTTTACTAAAAACGATAAATACCTGAGAGTTTTGTATCACGGCTAACACTGTTTTGAATAACACTCCTTCTCACTGGTGTTCTGTCTCCTCATTTGCGACTTAGAGGGTTCTTGAGTTCCCGTGCACAAACGGTAAGCGGTATGTCAAGAATCTAAGTTCTAGATCTAACAATTTGGTTAAAGAAATAATTGTTGGTTTGAAATCTAAACTGTAGATTTCCAACAGAAAAGTTACAAGTGTTTCATTCAAAACTCAATTAAATATCAAGATTCACATCATTGAAAAACTGAATAATTTCGATCAGTTCAAATGGTGATGACACTATTGGCTGTATTAGTTAACAAAGGAATTTTGATTTATGTGATTCAAACAAATAGTCTATATACATCTTATCAGGCATTAGATGCATCAACATATGTGTTAGTTTAATACTAAATACTAAATAAATAAATAATGGGTTGAAATACTATGTATAGATTTGTAATCTTCGATTAGGTTTTAAATCACTGAGGTGCAATCATAGTATTAAAGCTGATCGAATTAGAATGAGAAACCGAGACATAGCTTTTTGCATAAAATCCAAGTGATTGACTGATTTTATATCACATAATAAGCTCAATCAAAATTTATACAATTCGGTGGAAAAAATTTTTTGCTTCAACAGTATCATTCACTCAAGCTGTACAATCGTATTTATAGTGGAGTTCAACGGTGTCGGATGCAAGACAGTTACCCACCGAAGACAATGCAAGATGGTCACGCAATATCATGAATTGGTTGGAGTGAGACGTAGTTCTCGTCATACAATGGAAATCCATTACCAACACATTAACATATAACAAGTATATAAATATTTGCTTTGTAAATATGAAATTGTTTATCACTTCTGTTAAAGATTACGTTGTGTAGAGGTCTCAGGTACCGAGCAATCCACATTCAAATAGGAAGATGAACTGAATGAACCAGCTTTCTTTGAATGCTTAGTTATAAGGGATTATTACGGTAGTCTTAGTCTATACGTGCATCGAGAACTGACACATTTGGATCGGTATATCGATTTTGCTCTGAGCATCTATCCAGTGCAAAAATTTACCTGACCCTCAAGAATTTCCGAACATCAACCTAGATTACTATTTCACAACGAGACAAACTAAGAGAAAAAGAGAATATAGTAAACATTTTACGACTTAATTATTTCCCTAAAAATAATACTAAAGGCATATTAGAATAAAACTGTCCTTGTCTAATAATAGTTCTAATGAAATATCTTGGATTGGTACTGTGGTCTTACATTATCGCCAAGGTACGACAGAAGAATTACTGCGACTTTTGAAAACGTACAAAATTAAAACCTATAAGACAACTTATATTCTAAGGAACTCGTTAGTTAGAATGAAAGAAATTCTAGTTTACTTCCAGACACAATTATGTGTACAAATTAGCGTGTTCCAATGTTGATGCTTTCTTCATTGGACAATCTTCTCATGAGATCTCGACTAGTGCCAACGAAAGCTTAAGTTACGCAAGAAGACCTAGTAGTTCCGTGGAATTGGAAAACGTATAATTATAATAATATATATTCTGAAAATAATAATTACAGAATTCACACCAGTTTACAGGCATTGTCAATTCGATATAAATAGCAACCTTTGATGTAGAGAACAAACATGTGATATAAGATTGTTTTATGTTTGCTGGTTCAGTAATTGTTAAGTAGTTTATTTATGACATGTATCACGACAATCCGATGCATCAGTAGGGAACTTTTAATTTTTTTCTTAAGTGGATAGCCTGACGATTTATGAACGTTGTTCTTTAAGGTTATTTCCAGTGCCAGAACGAGTTATTGATAATTATCTACAACTATAGAAAGTAAAATTGAAGAAGAGCTTGGAACAACAAAACAATGATTGCCAAAATATGTTTGTCAGGTTCAGTAAACAACAAATTGATATTAAAAACATTAAAATATTTCAGAAGAGTTTTTCCAAATATAACAAGAGGCGAATAGACGAAGAATTTCACATCATGCTAAATCCCTCTCTCCTTTGTGGGAAAGAACGCTTGAATATTCATCCGACCTGGACCGTCTACCTAAACAACCACATCTGACCTCATTTATTTTCTACACAATCTACACACACACACACACCTAACTTCAACCCTACTGATTCATATTACAAATGCACACATTTTACATACCTATATTCTGAAGCACAAATTAATACGGCGACAGGTCATACAATTTTTCTACTCATAACAAAAAATATGTGAATCATTCATGTGAGAGAACTAGTTCTAACCAACAAAACAGATTACGTCGATGAAAACCGAACTCAATTCTGAATGAGCTGACTAAATTTCAACTCCGCCTGTAGCTCTTCTACTGGCGGTCCCAGGCCCGGGTAAAGGAAGAGGTTTGGGCATGAGGTTAGCGACCCCATGATTAAAGCTGAGATTTTTAGGAAGTCACGATGTCGACACCCCTTCTAACGACCAGAGCATTACTCTTTATAGGTACATGGAACGTCCGGACATTGTGGGTGTAAGAATGGCTCGTTGCCAAACTCAAGGAAGTCTGAAGAAGCCCAGAAGGAACCAGAGACAATCCATCTAATCTCCACTAGGGGAACATTCTAGAACGTCGAAGTGTAGCTTCCCTATTGGATGAATAAAAAGGCCCCCCATATGCTTATTGGCTTTCCGAAATTATGATTTACTTTCAGCCAAAAAAACTATGAATACATAAGATTTTTGTACTATATCTGGCACTGTTTTGAGAATAAAATTCCTACTTACTAAACTTCTGTCTTCTCTCTTGCGACATTGCGGTTCCGATCGTTAAAGTTGTCTAGTAGTACGCGGCATAGCAAGAATCTAAAGCTTTAGATATAACAACTGGCGACTGGGTCAATTTATCAAAATTTCTTTTACCTTTGATCAATTTAAAGCTTTTCTAGAGTGCCATGAAAAACGTTTCGAACAGTTCCAGATTCGTATTCTTGAAATACTAACCCAGAAAATGAGCCTCAACTAGAATGGACTCACAGTTGGTTCTTTTAAATCACATGCTGATGATATCATCGACTCCATTCATGAATTTCATTTTGATGGTTTAGCTGGCGTAACATTCGAATTCTGGTACAAGAAATATGAAGATGTATTTACCGTTGAGCTAGTGTAACACGTGGAATCAGCAGTTAGGGAACAACAGTACAGATCTGAAAAACAGCACAGCACACAACGTTAAACGAGGACTTCACACCAAGAGAGAACACTGTGGGAATCATGAGCCTCTTTATTTCAAAATCAAAAAGCGCGGTGCGCGAGAGTACAGCGGGAAGAGTCAGTTTACAAAGTAGTCTTATGAGTCATCCTGTAAGCTTAGTGTACATAGGGCTTGCTCTTCTTCCTCTAAAGAGTTTATGTTTGGTCGCCCTGCAATAGAAAGAAAATAGAATGCATTAGTATATCATACATAGCAATTTCAACTCCGTTACACTAGAAACGTTTGATAATGCCGCCAAGGTCAGAGTACTGCTGCGACTGCTGGGGTCTATTTCTCATAAACGATACACCAATTTCATTCTTCCCAAGAACCCAAGAGACCTTTTATTTAAAGTAACGGTTAATATTTTGTTGCAAAGTTTTGTAAAACAGTCTACTTTGTTGAATATTCGGTATCATTGCCTGAAGATAGTAAAAGCTGGCAACGATGACTGGGTGCAGCATGCCAGTATAGTAAATCGTGAATGTGAGAGTTTTAGACTATCAACAATGACAGAAGATCAATTCAAAAGTCTTGTTTTTGTATGCAGCTTACAGTCTCCAGAAGATGACGCTGTTGAGTTCGTACGTCGATGTTATTAATACTGGTCCGTGTTCGTTCGGTGAGGCATCCAATTATGTAGTGCCGTGCTTCATTCACCCCGATAACCGTTATTATACCAATCTTACCGATGTATAGAATCAGAAGGCGAAAGGAAGTGGCAACTACATTTTTTATTGATAAATGATGCAGACCAGAATGCTGTGAGCACTTGAGCAAATGTAAGCGAGCGAAACATACATGACACGTGTTGGAGATGGCTGGAAAGCCAACTCGAGAGTGAAGCAAAAGTGATGTCTAGTGGAGATGGCTGGGAAGCCAACTCATTCTAAGCAAACGTTAATCAGCATTTATAGTCAGATAAAAATGAATGACGGACATATGATGAATAAGATACGAAGTGTGCATACACATATAAAAAAGTAGTCAAGGTTAATAAGCGAATAATTAACAAGATCAAAACATGACTCATAATGTATAGGAGAATTGGCTTGGACAGTAGCTAGAATAAAGTATATGAGCTTAACATATAAACTGATACTACAACGCCATCAGAACCAGAATTCTGAGTAAAATTGAACAGTGTCTATATCTCACCCTTCAAGAGGTGAATACTGAATGTCAGCGTCCGTTGAACTTGAAACAGGTAGAAAATAATGGTCGACCCGCTTGTGTACAGGCGATAAGTGGTAAGAAAGATTCCTATGTGCAAAAGCAGAACACAACTAATAGGAAGCCTCCAACCGCATGTTGGTTCTGTGGAGAGTCACATTACACAGTCAAGTGTTCATAGGAGAATTGGGGGAATGCAGAAAAGTAAAAGCATTACTAACTGTAAAGGCGGGAGCCAGACCAGTGTTCAGACCTAAATGTCCTGTACCCTACTCCGCTGTACCAATTGTTGAGCAAGAATTAGAGCGACTGCAAAGAAGCGGAATCATAGAACCAGTAAATTTGTTCTGATTGGGCATCACCAAAAATGATGGTTAAGTAACTTAACGGGAGCATACGGCTATGTGCGGATTATTCCACAGGACTAAACGATGCACTTGAGACACAACAGTATCCATTGCCAGTACCAGAAGACTTGTTCGCGAAACTGAATGGAGGGAAGTATTTTTCAAAACTGGATTTATCAGAATCTTATTTACAGATTCCAGTTGCTGAAGTGTGCAAGCATTATTTGGAGATAAACACGCATAAAGGGTCTTTCCGCTATAACAGACTTCCCTTTGGAGTAAAGACAGCACCCTCAATCTTCCAACAAGTGATGGATACCATGTTACAGGACATTCCTGGTACTGCTGCTTATTTGGATGATATACTTATTATGGGTTCAGATTACGCGGACGCAGACAAAATGCTGGATATGGTCCTGAAACGGATTGGGGATTATGGTTTCAGATTGCCTGCTGAAAAATGCGATTTATACCACGAGCAGGTACATTATTTGGGATTTATACTTGACAAGAACGGAAGGAAACCTGACCCAGAAAACGGTAACGCGGTTAAGACAATGGCTTCACCAACTGATGTAACAACCCTGCGTTCCTTCTTGGGGATGATTAGTCATTATGGTGTTTTTCTCCCGGATCTACGTCGTTGGCGGGCACCATTAAATAATTTGCCAAAGAGGGATACCAAATGGGTCTGGTCAAGAGAATGTCAGGATGCATTTTCAAAACTGAAAAAGCTGCTCTCACCAAACCTACTGCTTCCACACTATGATCCAGCACTCCCTATTGTACTTGCAGCAGACGCATCAAACTATGAAATAGGAGCTGTGATCCTGTGACGCTACGACGGATTTTGGACAAGCTGGTACACTCTCAAGGCTGATTGGTTCCCAGGCAAAACATGAAGAAGACGTACCTGTTGCCGCCGTAGAAGCTGAAGTTCATGTTGTGTCGACAGATGCAATTTCTGCCCTGCCGATTACATTTGAAAATATTAGAGAAACAAGCGAAAAAGACAATACTTTGAAGACTATCCGCTGGTTTCTACTCAATAAGTGGCCTTCAAGATGACTCCAAGTAGATTTTGTAATACTTCCGTCGACGAGAATCTCTCAGTCATCGATTCTTGTATCATGTTTGGCCATCGCATTGTTATCCCCAGCACTCTCCGACGACGAGTACCCAAACAGTTGCATATCAGGTACCCGAGAATGAGCAAAATGAAATCACTTGCACGAAGCTACGCGTACTGGCCTTCTATGGACCAAGATATAGAACAATTGTGCCACAGCTGCGAACCATGTCCAGGAGCGACAAAGAACCCAGCGAAAGTAAAACCACAGCGATGGCCGAAACCAGATTGGCCTTGGCAAAGGTGACACGCTGATTTCCCCGGCCCGATATAAGGCATCCCAGAAAGCTTAGTCACAGACAATGGCACTCAATTTCTGTCTTCAACATTCAAACGTTTTTGCAGTGAAAATGGTATACGGCACCTTAAGTTTCTTCCATACAATCCACAATCGAATGGACAATTTGAGAGGCTTGTGGATACGATTAAAAGAGCTTTGGTTGACAGGGAAAGAGAGGGTAACCCGATACAGGTCGTCAGGAGATTCCTAATGACCTACAAAGTCACGCCTAAACAGGCGGTGCCAGAAAAAAATGTCACCAGCAGAATGCATGTTTGGGGGGAAAATCCGGACGATATTTTACAGAATATTGCCACCCAAGCAAACAATAAAACCTGTACATGAGTATCAGACGGGCACTTGCAGCTTGAAGGTAGGTGGGAGAGTGCTTATAAAGTGGTTTCAAAGTAGTTGAAATTGGGAACCAGGGGTCATAGAAAGGCGTAATGGGAAGGTACTTTGTTTAGTCCGGAGAAGTGACGGAACGTGTATCAGACATATTAATCAGATTAGAAAGGATCAGTAGATACACGGTAGGAACACAACGACGACGATTTAGATCAGTTCTATGAAAGGCTGCAGTCAATCATAGCGAAGTGCCCAAGGAAGGACCTGGCCATCCTGATGGGAGATCTAAATACTAAAGTCGGAGAGGACAACTTAGGACATGAAGATATGATGAAACGACATGGACTAGGAGAGAGAAATGAAAGTGGGGAGAGGTTTGCAAATCTGTGTGCATAAAACAAATTGGTTATAGATGGAACAATATTCCCACACAAGCGCATACACAAAGCTACATGGATCTCTCTGGACCACACCACAGAGAACCAGATAGTTCATATTTGTACCGACGAAAAATTCCGATGCAAAAGGGGAGATGTGAGAACCAGGTGAGGAGCTGGCATAGCTTCAGATCACCATGCGGTGGACCAAAAAGTATATTAACCAAAAATAGCAATAAAAATATTACGTCCAAAAGTTTATGTAACAATAAACAATTTGTAAATTATTAACATAAATAAAAGTTTAGGGACGTTACTTAAATTGGCTGGCTGTTGCGTGTTCCGTTGTGGTTGGTCCTGAAAATTCACAATTATAGACAATTAATAATTCTAATTAAATAGATATGTCTCCAGTAGGTTTGCTAAACGTAGAATGTAATGGTAATGTCACAATAGTCTATAGATGATAGTCAATTAACAGTTCAGTTATCATATCCACAGACATGATAGAACGAAGCGTGTGTGTATAACAGTGTATTTATTTATGGGCATTTACAATGTGGTGCTACGTTGAGTTCGAAAACGGCAGGAAGTTAGCAAGTAAGTGTTCAAGGTCATACACTTAAACAACAGGTACGATGGTTGTAGTGGTGAATGTACAGAATGTGAAAATAAACAAAATGGGTGCAAAAGCCATCAACAATTGTTTACAAAATAGGTTCAATGGACCTATCTCCACTACCACCTTGTTATGGCCAAGATGAAACTGAAGCTAAAGAAACACTGGGCACCTGGACAAACAGCATTACAAAGGCTCAATACAGCCTTCCTTCGAGATACTGACAAGCTCAACGAATTCAAGATAACTCTCAACAACAGGTTCCAAGATTTACAGGATCTACTGAAAGAAGAAACTATGATGGAGGACAACTGGAAAGGGATAAAAGAAGCACTAACTTCAACGTGTCAGGAGGTTCTGGGTCGCAGGAAACATCATCATAAGTAATGGATCTCTATGAGAACCCTGGACAAGATTCAAGAAAGGAAGAACAAGTGGACAGCAATTAACAACAGTCGAACACGAACAGAGAAAGTTAAGGCACAAGCGGAGTACGCAGAAGCAACAAGGAAGTGAAGAAAAGCATCAAAGCCGACATGCAGAAATACATGGGAGAACTAGCAACGACAGCGGAAAAAGCTGCAAGAGAAGGGAATCTGGAACAACTATATGATACAACGAAGAAACTGGCAGGGAGATATAGCGAACCGGAAAGACTAGTCAAGGACAAAGAAGGAAAGACAATCACGGAAATTCATGAACAGAAGAATCGATGTGCACAACACTTCAAGGAACTGCTGAATAGACCAGCTCCATTGAATCCACCGGACATCGATACAACACAAACAAACCTTCCTATAGATGTCACTCCGCTAACAATTGAAGATATCAAGATGGCCATCGGACAAATCAAAAGTGAGAAGGCGGCAGGACCTGACAATATTCCAGCTGAAGCACTGAAATCAGACATTGAATTTACTGCAAACATGCTTCACTTTCTATTCAGGAAGATTTGGGAAGAAGAACAAGTGGTAACGGACTGGAAAGAAGGATACCTCATCAAGATACTAAAGAAAGGAGATTCCATGCAAATGTGAGAATTACAGAGGTATCACACTGTTGTAAGTACTAGGAAATGTTCTCAATAGAGTGTTGCTGAATCGGATGAAAGACGCAGTAGAAGCTTGCATTTGAGATCAACAGGCTAGATTCCGTAAGGATCGATCGTGCATGGATCAAATTGCAACAATACGGATCACCTTGTAATTCTTAACTATACATCAACTTCATTGAATATGAGAAGGCGATTGACAGTGTGGACAGGAGAACATTATGAAAACTTCTTCGACACTATAGATTATCTGGGAAGATTGTCAACATTATCCGGAACTCATACGATGGACTACAGTGCAGAGTCGTGCATGGAAGACAGCTGACAAATGCATTTCCAGTAAGGACCGGAATCAGACAAATTTGTCTACTCTCCCCTTCCTCTTTCTTCTGGTGATTGACTGGATTATGAAGACTTTGACATCTGAAGGGAAGCACAGAATACAATGGACATCTCAGAATCAATTGGACGATTTGGACTTCTCAGAGAAGAAACTGTAGAAGAGGTGAAATTTTTCACGTACTTGGGAAGCATCATTGATAAACAAGGAGGATCGAATGCAGATGTAAAGGCGAGGATTGGAAAAACAAGAGCTGCATTTCTACAATTAATGAACATACGGAAATCAAAACAACTGTCAACTAATTTCAAAGTGAGAATCTTCAATAAGAACGTCAAGACAATTCTACTGTACGAAGTTGAAATATGGAGAACTACCATAACCATCATCAAAATGGTACAAGTAGTTATGAACAATTGTCTACACAAGATACTCAATGTCTGTTGACTGGATACCATCAGCAACATCCTACTATAGTAGAGAACGAACGAGCTAATCAGAATTTAATGGTTCAAATTTAAAGTTTTCTAGAAAGATTGACTGATGATTAAAAAATTTGTTAAAGATTACTTATATACATATATATGCGACATAAAAGATAGTGACTGATGTTTGTCACCCGAAACCTTGATTATTTATTCTAGCATCACCAAATATACACCTTTTAAATTGGAAGTGCAATGAAAGTAACTTTTAAAAAGTATGACTAAACTGATCGTAGAAATCAAATCATTGAATTATTCATATAAAAATGACCTGTGTTTAGCGATTTTTATTTCAGTTAATTACATAAAAACAGAAAGACCAAAATCAACCATTTAAGCTTACACTGACACGATTGTGGTTTGGATTTATTCTTTCTGTCAGCAAATATAGTACTTAAGAACTTAAGTCTAATTAACGAAATTGATATGACAGTCGATTGATTAAGATATTCTTCGGGATATCGATGTAATCGGTAGAGATTTGAATGATTAAAATATGAATATGTTTTTCAATAATTAGTATTCACAATACTCGCTATGGTTATATCAATTTTCCGTGAAACTATTTATGATAAGCAGATATTTACCCTACTAGGAAGGCACTGAGCAGTGTAGCGGCAGCCTCTGAATCAGTAGGTCTCAACATACACAAGAGGAATAGCAAGATCCTCAAAGACAACACGGAGAACACCAACCCAGTTATACTTGATGGAAAAAATATGAAACAGGGGGAAACTTTCACGTATTTGGGAAGCATCATTCATGAACAAAGAGGATCTGGTGCAGACGTAAAGGCGAGGGTTGACAAAGCAAGGGCAGCATATCTACAGTTAAGAACATATGGAGCTGCAAACAACTGTCAACTAATATCAAAGTGAGAATCTTCAATGTGAACATTAAGACAGTTAAATCTATTGTACGGAGCTGAAACGTGGAGAACTACTACATCCATCGTCAAGAATGTACAAGTATTTATAAACAGTTGTCTACGCAAAATACTCAACATTCATTGGCCGGATACCATCAGCAACAGTCTACTGTGGGAGAGAACAAATCAGCTCCGAGCTAAAGAGGAAATTAGGAAAAGACGTTGGAAGTGGATGAGACATACATTAAGGAAATCACCAAACTGCATCACGAGGCAATGCCTAACTTGCAATCCTGAAGGTAAGCGGAAAAGAGGAAGGCCAAAGAACACATTACGCCGGGAAAT
>NW_017386329.1:14235-17121 GCF_000237925.1 Schistosoma mansoni
CATTGATTATCATCGAAGTGAGCAATAAAAATGAACTCCAGGACAATTCACAGCATAAGTTCAGCAACCGGTTTTACTAATGAAAATGAGGTGGTCGACAAGTTGTAGTTTGGCGGAGTTTTGTCGGAAAACTGGGTCTATCGGAACAAGAGTGTATAGAGGAAGTTCATCTGCATGTCAGTACACACTTTCATTCATGTTCTTATCCATTCGTCACGAGAGAAATGTAGTTAGGTACACCTCAGTTACAGCCATAACAATATGTTGATACGACACAACAAACAATGAACCACATTTTGTACATAATCTATTGATTAAAATGTACGACCGTCAAGGTTTTCTCAAAAAATATATGCATCCGGTGAACAGAAAGGTAGTAAAACAGACCTTGAGTAAGAAACTTTTCTTCCTACAGAGACAATTCTGCCGAAATGCATTTGGAGATTCTTTCGAATTCACTCAGTATTTCGTCTATTTCCTTTGAACATACATAATGGTCTGCATATAATAATTTAAACTGCTCTCATCATTGACATGTAAATGATACAGAAAGGTGAATAACATCACGGACAACCGTAAGCTGACATAACTTTATTTCGGTTCATCTTGATATTGAATATTTTAGACAACAAATATTTAAATACTTGTTACATGTTAACGTGTTGGTAATGTGAATAATACATTATATTACTTTTGTAAGCACAATTGTATTTTATGCTTTTAATATGTTGTTTAATTTCATAAATTCGGTTTTCATGATTCTTTACACATTTTACCGTACATCTTCATCTTTCTCTTTTCGCACATCGATTAGTTACTAAAAGTAGCAACGCAATGCTAGCTATGTTTATTTATCTGAAGATACTCTAACACAATACACTGAAGCAACTCAGGCCACGTAATCCGACCAATCTTAAGCTCCTTGTGCTAATCCTTACTTGACTATTATTTGTGTCCGTATTATGGACTTTATGGGAATTTTACCTCATGTTTCTAAACATGACTGATACAGCCTTTACTTCTGAACACACTTACTGTGTATCCTGTCTTCTTGAAGGTTTGCTCGGGTTGTCATATATTCTACTTGGAACTAAAAATGATTGCAGGAGCATTTCCTACAGAGGAGAATGACTATGACAAAAGCATGTATAGGCATTGGATGAAGTTGTAGTGACCGGCCTGTCTCGATAAGAACACGATTGGAACAATAGAAACAATTATTATTATTGAAACCAATTGTACCAGCGATTGTTTTACCGTACTTGTTTAACTGTATCAGACTCACTTCTGGTTCCGCTATCCGCCGTGTTTGGTTCGAACTTTCTTACGCTCTGCCCATTTCGCCTGTACTCGTTGGCACGTCTCGGTATTCTTTCGATACCACGAGATCGCCAATAAATATACTTTATCTGGACTAATGAAAGCCTTCCGGTTTGCGAGTAATCAAAGGAACCAAGTCGTTGCTGGGCGCGTAATCGAATAGTAGTGGTGATCATAGTCCGTCCTCGACTCGACGCTACTACATCTGTTAATCCCGATGGGCGAACACGCAATACTTCTAGTGAACACGCAATACATCTGGTAACCCAATTCATCGAACACAATTCAACTTTGGTCAATTTTCCAAACAAGAGCAAAGCGGTGTGTCTATTACTTATCTATCCACATTTGTTGCACGTATTCGTATTGATATTTTTCAATATATAATATTCTGGAAACTTAAAATCATGGATAACGATAAAAAATAGCATTAATATAATAGACTCTGAGGTACAGGCAATCGGTTTTCGACCGGTTCCTTTTATTCCCCACGATCCAGAAGTTTGGTTCGCGGCACTAGGGTCTCAATTCGAGATCCGCCGCATAACCAATCAACGGAGAAAGTATGCCTACTCTCTGGAGTCATTGCCCGGGGATCATTTAACCGCTGTTCATGAGGTTGTCCTCAATCCAAACGTTTCAAACGTTTACGGTCGTCTCAAGGATGTAATCCTTCGATATTTCCTCCCCCAAGAGAGGAACGACTGAGGACACTATTAGCACGTCACACTATGGGTGATCCTAAACCGAGCCACCAACTCACGCGCCTGCAATCTCTTGCAGGAAACACGACAGCCGACTCTGAGATAGTCAAAGAATTGTGGCTGGAAGCTCTACCAGCAAGTATTCAACCAATCCTTACGGCTCTGCTCGAGGACACCCCACTCAACCAGGTAGCCCTCATAGCAGACAAAATCCTAGCACGAATTAGCGCCCGAGACAACTATATGGTTGCTTCCACTTCACGTTCAAACATCGATCTCGACGCTAGGCGACCCACGGCTCATGGGGATAGGGAAAAATGTATCCACACTCGTCTCACTTTTCGAGACCTATCAAACGTGCCAGACCCCTACGTCCCCGACCCAGGTCACGATCTCGTAAAGCCGTAACGACTCGCCCTAAGCGGGCATCTTCCAAAACACGCCAGAAGGCGGTTTCGGAAGCGAGTTCGGGTTGGTGCTGGTTCCATTGTGCCTTCGGGGCCGGTACCCGTCGAGCTCCTTGCTCATACAAAGCGGGAACTTCCCGAGCCCGTGAGTAAATACGGCCGTACTCACCGGTCCTTCATCTTAGGTTGACTGCTTATTTCACGTGCACGATTATAGCACTAACGTTAGGTACCTAGTGGATACAGGTGCCCAAGTTTCTATCGTACCTATCAGTAACAGTAAGTCTCAAGCTACGATGCTTCGGCTACGCACTGCGGATGACTTAGTCATTCCTAATTATGGTACACGACAACTTACGGTCAACCTGAGCAATCGACGACAGTATCTGTGGACGTTCATCATTGCCGATGTTCCCACAGCTATACTCGGTATCCATTTCCTACAGCACTATGAA
>NW_017386329.1:17349-17942 GCF_000237925.1 Schistosoma mansoni
GTCACGGCAAGACCTCGCCGAATGGCACCGGACAAATTAGCTTTCGCTAAACGTGAGTTTGACAATTTACTAGCTACTGGTATTATTCGTCCTTCTCACAGTCCTTGGGCCTCACCTCTCCACATGATGCGAAGAAAGGATGGGGTTAGTTGGAGACCATGTGGAAACTATCGAGCGTTAAACGCAGCTACACGTTTCGATAGCTACTCCATCCCCCACATACATGACATCACGGCATCACTCAAGGGCACAACTATTTTTTCCAAGATCGATCTGGTACGAGCATATCACTAGATCCTAGTCGTTCTTGAGGATATCGAGAAAACTGCTACCACGACTCCTTTCGGTTTATTTGAGTTCCTACGAATGCCATTTGGATTACGGAAGGCTGCTCAAACTTTCCAAAGGTTTATCAATAGCATAGTAAGAGATTCAGATTTTGTCTACGTCTATATTGATGACCTGCTAATCGCATCATCAAACGTAGATGAACATTATCAACACCTAACGCTACTATTCCAGCGCCTTTCGGTTAATGGAATATTAGTCAACCCGGCCAGGGGGGAACTCGGGAGGAAGGAAATAAAATTTTT
>NW_017386328.1:0-9224 GCF_000237925.1 Schistosoma mansoni
CAGCTAGACACCATCGAAACCTGGAAGCACTGGACGGCCGTTTCGTCCTATTTTGGTACTCCTCAGCAGTGCGCATCCACTAGCTTCAATTGACCCATGATTTCAACTTTGAAAAATACTGAAATCTCCACAAACCCCCTTCTAAATATAATCATATGCTCACTAGTGACTGACTTCAAGATACATGTCCTGGAGTTCTAATGGGAAGCAGTGACCAGTGGAGTTCAACCACGTCTGTTGTGAGATATCAACTCACTGAAGACAATTGGTGAATGGTTGTTCAACTTCGTGGATCAGTTGAAGTTAGACATTAAGACCGTCGGATGCCAGCTCAGTGGTCTATCGGTTAAGGGCTTCGGCTCGAGACTGGTAGGTCCTGGGTTCGAATCTTATCTTTATTCACAAATCTTTGTATTTTATTATTATTATTATTATTATTGGTTAAATATCATTATTAATCCCCCCTAAACATGATTCATTCACATCGCATTCATCCCTCCTTATTACGTCTCACTAATTTTTCACACATTTAGTCTTCCACTTGATCGAATTGTAATTGCACTATCATATCTCTCTCACCCTAACTGACCCATATTTATATTCTGATCACAGATCTTAAATTTCCACTTTACATATGTACAGATTCAAGTTAACATTCTATTTGGATCCTATCAACATTAACAATTTTATTCTATTTGATTTGACATTCCGAAATTTACATGCATTTGTAGTGCCGCGATTCGTTAATCGTTCATTTCGATAACCGATATAATTCTAATCTTAACGACGCGTAAAATCAGAAGACAAAGGATAGCAGCGACTACAGTTTATTGTCGAATAACTCAGGTCAGAAAGTTAGCAACACCTGAGCGAATAATAACGAGCGAGTGAACAGGCGAATAAGCGAAGGAAGTGAACGAGGCGGAAATGACATGCAGTGGAGATGGCTGGGAAGCCAAGTCGAGAGCGAGGCGAAAGATAATGCGTATTGGAGATGGCTGGGAAGCCAACTCGATTTAAGTAAGCGTTAATCAACATTTATAGCCAGACAAAAATGAGTGACAGACATATGATGAATAAGATACGAAGTGTACACATATATGCTCATATAAAAGTATAGCCAAGGTTAATAAGCGAATAATGAACAAGATCAAAATATGGCTCATGACAGGCGAATTGGCTTGGCCAGTAGCTAGGATAAAGTATATGGGCTTAACAAATAAACTGATACTACACATTAAACGATGTGCTTTCTCATTAACCTGACCATTTATTCGGATTATTAATTTGGATATTTGGATAATTGTAGAACCTGAAGAGAATTTATCGAAAAGAATATTCTTCGTTCAATATATTAGTCTTTTAACATTATGATTCATATAAAATGTATTTGATATAATATCTTCTTATGAACTTATGAATACTTTACATATTGTTAATAGGGTGTGTTGTAAGTATGCATTATGACAAACTTCATGAATAGACTGAATGCTTTCAGAGTTATGTGACGTTAACTCACACAAAGCTTTAATTTTTGCCTATAACCGATTTTAAATGATTGTTCTAAGTTATCTCTTCACTGACATCTGAAAGAAAAGCTTTACAGTATCTTGAAGAGTGCTCAAGATAGTTAGCAAGATGTGTGGTCAACTTTTTAGGTCATCATTCAAATAATTAACGAAAGACATTTAATATCTTGCTAATTTCTGTCAGGTGTTATATTGTCAGATACCAACCATCCACTTTTATTCATACATTCTCCCTGTTTTTCTTCTAGGAGAACGAGGCATTTGTGCATTAGAATCCATGTATGCAAGCAAAGTTATTAAAGCTCTACAATATCTTAGATAGAATGTATACTCTATGACGACGAGGTTGTAGAGGATGATGAAGTAAATATCTAGTATCCCCACACATATATTCAATTGAAAATGTTGTGGAGATTCGCA
Source organism: Schistosoma mansoni (assembly GCF_000237925.1). NCBI lineage: Eukaryota > Metazoa > Platyhelminthes > Trematoda > Strigeidida > Schistosomatidae > Schistosoma > Schistosoma mansoni. The sequence goes on from NW_017386328.1 coordinate 1,950, forward strand.
ATCTTCTCAAAAAGAAATTTCATTCAATTCCAAGTAGTTTATTTACTCAAGTAATATGAGGGGTTCTTAGCATATCATCTTTCCTCATTTTCAGTAAAAGAAACTTATTGAAACTTCTTGTGCTGGGAATGCTATTTTAATCAAACACGTAATATTGAATGAAGCCATTCATCAGCATCATAATGATAAGGTTATATTAATTTCTCAATAAAATTTTGTAATGATAACGCAAAGGATTGTCATATTTTGTATGTTAAACATTTTTGTCCGTGTATTCATTACAGTGTACCTCGTGTATACAGTTTTCACAAGAAATCATTTAGACAACTAATGGCTTACATGTGATGAACTTCAGTGTCTCATGTTATTCCAGTCTTAGATTATTCATGTTTAAGTGATCTCTTTCTCTTCCAATACATATCGAGGACGGATTCATAAATTTATTGTTCTTATAACTAATATGTGAATATTTCAATGTTGAACACAAAATAGCTCCAATGATAACCAGTTTTGGGAACTACTGAAAACAAAAGGAGCATGAGGTGTTAGTAAAAATGATTTGATCTGATGTGCCATGTTCATTTTATTTTCAGCTAGTGAATTCTACTGTGGTAAACATATTAGATTGAAATTCAACTGTACTTAATCAAAATGTTATCAAGAAGTACTTGAATTAACCAATAAGTTTATATGTATTATATACCTACTGATAGTACCCCTGATGAAGAAGCATGGACCGCTCATGAGTATTTTCCATCCAACTATTTCCTTGGCAACACTTTGAAGTTGATTCTAGTTGATAGTAACCCTTTCAATGTTTGCTCACATTTCCCGACTCAATGTGTTTTCTGGTCCTCCAAGTTTTCTGTTGCACTTCGCCATTCGAAGTTAGGGCGTGCCTCGTTATTCAGTTAGATGATTTTCGTGTTATTTGTTCATATCACCTTCAGTGACTATATCGATTTTCTCAACAGTTAAAATCTAATTTATTTTCACACACGGTAGGCTGGTATCCGAGCAACGTGTATTGAGTAACTAGTAAAGTAAATTGTTTATAAATAGTGGACTGTTTTGATAACGTTTATAGTTGTAGAATGAGTTTAGAAAATAAACATTAAAAGATTTAAATGTATGTGAGATGTCACGCAGCATTGTTATACTAATGACAGAATAGAGCGTTCCGAAAACCGGAGATCCATTAGTCTATTATGTGTTTGAGAAGATGTATTTCCCATTTATGTTAAATCAATCTGAAACTAGTTGCATTGAATATTGTCCACAAATCTGGTTCTTTGCGCACAGTAAATGAATGACAAACCTAAAGAAGCTTTACACACAACTTCGAACTGAATTAGTCAATATGCTTACTCACTTTGTAAATCAGTACGTCGAATGTTGATATGATGATAAAAACACCGATCGTGATAAAGATCATCGCACTAGAACATAATTTGCTAAATTACAGGACTAACATTCAGCAGAATAGAAATGCGCTGCACTGACATTCATAATCTGATGTAATTCTGTAATTTCCGTACAAGAAGTGTAAACGTGCGATTGACGTCGGACGCTCAGAGTACAGTCATGAAAGTTGAAATTACTAACACATTTTCAATTTGGAAAGATATTTGGCGTCTGAGATTTTAAAAAATAGACTATGCAGATCATCCAAAAATACATTTTATACTGCAGTATTCCGAACACATTTATCCAGCAAAAAACGTCATTCCAGGTAGGTTCAAGGAATATACATCCACCAGCAAATGCGCTGAAGGCTGAAAGGATTATGAACTGAATATAATTTCTTCAAACCTGCGCAAATGGACATTGCTTTCACAGAATTGTCTGATAGATGATGCCGCTTGAGTTGAGTTTCATATTAAAAACACTTGTTGTTCGTAGATTTATTTGTCAAACGTACGCCTTTTGTTTGTCGATAAAGTGTACACTCATCTACAGCTTCTTTAGTTTACTAGAAACCATAATCTGTTGACTGCAGCTCTTTTAGAGTTACTGCCGGTCCCAAGCCCGGGTAAAGGAGGAGGGTTGGGCATGTGGTTAGCAACCCCATCCTGTAGAAAAACTAACTCGCTAAAAGAACGCTAACCAGAGAAAATAATTTAGACCATTTAAACTCTGCCCTGAGAGTTGAAGGAATAAGCAGATATGAAAAAGATGAATAATAACTGGAAAGAACTGGAAAAGATTGCCCAGGACAGAGTTCGGTGGAGAATGCTGGTGGGCGGCCTATGCTCCTCCACGAGGGGTAACAGGCGTGAGTAGGTAAGTAAGTAAGCTGAAAAGTATAGCAAAAGTAATAATATGACAGTATTAATATGACCTGAAAACAAAACATGCTTCGGGTGCACTCATAAAAATGTTCAGATTATTTACTTGACCATGAAGATTTAGTTAACAATATGTTTCAATAACACATATGGTCACTGGATCCACCAATTGGGTTATTCTAATCAAATATGAGTTTTTACATGTGAAATACTTCTATCAAGTTCACAATAATAATAATAATAGTGTACACTACCTTAGAGAGTGGTTTTAAGGAAAAAAAATATCAGTCTGTTCACCTCAGATGTTGTTTGTAGAATTGTCATCAGTGGACGCTCTTCTTTTTTATCACCATTTTCTATCTAACTAAATAAATAATATGATTTTCTCTTTTGTACAATAAACCCGATGTGAATGTTAAATATGTTGAGGAATGTCGTTTACGATTGATGCTTTCATAAGACTAACAATCACCGTCGCGCACGCGACAAAGTTGAATGAAATTTTCATTTAACAAATGGTTACTACTTTTCTAAAGAGAAAATGAAATGAAAACAATTAGGTTGTCATTCAGGTTACGTAAAGCATAGATTCAGCTACTATTAAACACTGTCCCCATTCACCATCTAATTTCAATTATGTTATGTGATCGTTTTCTTATTGAGTTATCTTGTTTTAATGTCCTCAATCTATAAACCTGTGGAACACAATAACAATAATGCAAATGTTTCTCTGAATTGATTAGTTGATACGTCCCACTTTCATTGATAATTGGACTGTGATTGTTCATCTAGACTACAAAGTTCACATCATGTTCTGTTGACCGTTTTACATTGGTCAATGTGACAGATAATTTAATAGATACCCGATATTCTGTATAGATACATTTGACTGTTGAGGAAATGTGTGCTCGTGTTGAATAGTGCTCGAGGTATGAAATTCCCGTGAGTAGAATAAATTGAATTCCACAAAAATGGAATATCTTTTGAAATATATTTAAAAATGTTATTCCTGTTTAGTCGAGAAACAGATTGGAAATCAATTTCTTCATAAGGAAGAATTCGCAGATGAATACTTAAATTGCTTTCCGCCCATGTCTGTCTACACTCCCAATTTTATATATTTTATTCATGTTATTGTAAACATAGATCGATTGATCAAGACGATGTTAAGTTTCTGCAGTCTGTCAGACATCCATGTAACCAGTTGCTATACGTCAGTGAGGCATACTCTCAATTATGAAGAAAGTAATTCTCTCAGTGTGATTCAAATAAATAGGACAAGATTTTGAGGGATAAAGATTAGCTACTGCAATTGTCGGACAAAACTGACATCCGACTGGACAGTTATATTCAAGTGTTATGATTGTCCGACAACTGAGTACATATGGACTGAGTACATAAGGACTGTCAGTCTTGTTTTTCATCTATACTAAGTATGAATAACAAGGTGTTGTTCATTACATGTTCGAAATGACATTTTAGGACGATTTCGGTGGATAATTTAATTGCACAAATTTCACAGATTTCGGTAAAATCTATTCGGTTATAAATTCTACCAGAATAAGAACAACTAAAGTACCCGAATAAGATGAATTTTGTTGATTTCACGGTGGTGTTTGGACATTCAAACAGTCTTCATCTTCTTGACGGTGGCATATCTGTTGTTTACTTAATTTTCTTGAATTTATATAGTAACCAAAGAATGCTCACTTTACTTAGGTATCCTGAAGTGACCGGCATAAAATCACTTAAACGAATTTCATGCATCAACAAGAATTAGTTATCCATATTGTTTGACCTTCATTAACTCATTGTCGTATGTTCATCACGTTATTCTTTCATTCGTGACATCCCTTGAAACGTAAATTCTTGGCAATACGTTACTAATTATGTTTATCAGATATACATAGCAATCATCTAAGGTGCCTATCGAAACATTCATTCAAGTCCAAAGTCGTACAAATAACAAATTTTTTCGACCAAATTCAAGAAAAGCCATGTTAAAATCCAATAATGTGGAGCATGGAAGTGCATAACTCAATATTTCCTCTTAAGTCAGGGGTCAAAGCAACGAAAAATGTGATATACCATGCATCCCGCATAATTTTATATTACACTCAAAAGTTATAGTAGGCTTTTCAATTAGGTGTGACCCTTAACTCAGGAGAATCTATCTTTTTCACACGCTTAGAAACTAGTCAACCCATAAATATACTCAAGGTTTCCAGAGGTCATGAATTAGACAGGATTTCATTTCTTCTCAACAAATATGGTGGTTCAAATATTGCGCTTCTACCTCCGAAGCTGTTCGCTCACAGTAAGAATGCAGGCTTTGAACCTTATTATTTCACATCCGCACATATCGTATCACGTTACAATTCTGGAGATAGGACTGATATGAGAAATTTACGGCTGATAAATACCTCTTCAGTTACCATTTGGATTATGGGGAAAATTGTGAGTCATAAAGTTACTTAATTATGAAGAATTTATCTTTGATTATGAGCATGGATTTTTCAAAACTCGTGCTTGTATGACATGCCATGCATTGATAGACGACAGATTTCGTTACTTCTACGATTTGTCGTTTACGGAAAGAAGAATTTAAACAGACCTCTGAGCCTCAGCGTCTTATGGATGACATGATTTGAAAACTTCATGCAATTTGATACACAAATTTTATGTAAGACTACTAATATTATAATACACGCTTATTTTTAGTAACGTGCGTATAAATTACATGAAAAACAGTAACGGCTTACACTTCAGGTTCCTGAAATAGAATGTACCTTGAAGTACAATTTCATATATAATAATATGTAATAAATAATAAACCTGCAAGATGTAACTCTTATCATCACTCTCGCAGTGGAGAAGATGGTATACTAGGTTATGCACCATCAACGCAACCCCAACATGTAGGCACCTGTCTTAATTGTCCACCAAAACAAATACAACAAATTATTCAACCTTACCAAAATAAGGATTTTTTTTTCGGCCTCCAGAGATCCCTTGTTCCACTAGCACTACAATTCGCTCATGCTATAGTCCATGCGATCCAGCAAACACATTGAACCATAGTCCAGGCATAGCTAGAACTCATACCTTCGATAAGGATGCTCTCGTTTTTTTTACACTACACACTCCCTTTTTAAACTTATTACTTATTAACGCACGTTCACTTCTGAACAAAATTTCAGCCTTGAGAACCTTAGCCTTTCTAGCCAAGCCTTCTTTTATACTTATCACTGAAACGTGGTGTTATCCAGCAGTGGCCGATTCCGAATTAAATATCCAAAACTATCGACTCTATCGCTGTGACAGAGAAACTAAGCGAGGAGGCGGTTGTCTTATATTTGCTTTGGATACCTTAACAACTAATAAAGTTGAAGATAGTATCTTGAATAGTTTACCAGAATCGATCTGGATATCAATCAATACCCTAAACCATAGTCTACTCCTAGGTTGTATATATAGAGCTCCTGATAGTACTGATAATTTGAATGATTGTATTATCAATGCATTTATACACGCATCTACTCTAAACTTCAGCGCTAAGATTATCACTGGTGATTTCAATTATCCTGGGATTAACTGGAGTACCGGTAGTTGTCAGTCTAGCAATGATGAATTTTTATCAATCCTTAATCTGTACTGCTGGTCACAGTGGGTTCGTACCCCAACAAGGGGTGATAATACACTTGATCTAATATTTAGTAGAGATATCATTCCCCTATCTGTACAAGTATACAACGAGTTTGAAAGCAGTGATCATAGGTTAGTAACTTGTGCTCTCCCCATCTGTCCCTCCTACAACCGACCAATTCAAAGAACCTGCAATTATAGAGACTATAAGCATACAGACTGGGACCTCTTGCGCTCACTGATCAAACTCTCAGACTGGGATGAATTCTTCTCATGTAATAGTCTGACAGATGCCATCAATATATTCTATTTCATTGTTAACTCTTGTCTAGACTCCTGTGCACCAATTAAGACTTACAGGATTAGTAAACATTACGAATTATATATACCAGCTAAATATCGTAATAAACTAAGACGCCTAAAGAAACGTTATTTTAAATCTAACGACTTCACAGCAGTCACACAAATAACAATAATTTTTAATCAAATTAAAGAGAAACATAGGTTAAAAGCCATCAATGAAGAGCTATTAGCACTACGTACTAGCTCAAAAGTGCAAAACCTAATCCACCTTTATAATAAACGTGCTAAATCAACTCAAAATGTTGATATACCATGCATCCTGCATAATAATAGTTTTATATATGACCCAAAAACTATAGCAGACCTTTTCAGTGGTAATTTTGCAAATGACAAAGAATCCATAAATGGCTCTGTTTCTAGAGTTATATGCTTGACTGGTAACTCCATTAAATCTATCTCCTTCACATGTCTGAAAATTAGTAAGGTTATAAATAAGCTCAAGGTTTCGAAAGGTCACGGTGCAGACGGGATTTCATCATTTCTCTACAAATATGGTGGTCCAGATATCCAACTTCTTCTCCTTAAACTGTTTACCCTCTCTATGGAATCAGGCTCTTATCCTGACAGTTGGAAAACCGCGTACATCATACCACGTTACAAATCCGGAGATAAGACTGACATGAACAACTATCGGCCAATAAATATTACTCCAGTTATCTCTAGGATTATGGAAAAAATTATTAGTGACGAACTATCCAACTATTTATTGACTGAACAATTTATTGGTGATTCTCAACATGGATTTCTTAAAAATCGATCTTGTATGACATGTCATTTTGATTTCTTTAATTTAGTCTATTCGCTTCGTAGCCAAGGATATCTAGTATTAGTGCTATACCTGGACATTTCTAAGGCCTTCGACATGGTCAACCACCAACTTCTCATAGGTAAACTCGCATCTTATGGGGTCGAAAACCCGTTACTAGCCTGGCTTGATTCCTTCCTCAGAAATCGACATCAAATAGTTAAAATCAACTCT
>NW_017386328.1:9424-17198 GCF_000237925.1 Schistosoma mansoni
AATTCCAAACCAATGGTGCACATGGTTTAGCTCCAGTATTCTGAAGGAACGAATGGCGTATGAACCAATCGTTGGTCACCGGCTATCATGAGACTGCATCTCCTTACGTTGCTCCACTGCCTTGTGGATCAGATCTTTAGGTCAAAGGTTCCGGATGTGGCCCCCTAAGAATATCACCTGTTTTAGTTTGTGCACCTGGGCAGCATCATAGCCCTCACACAAATCAAATAAGATTTGTGTGGCACATATGTATCTGGTGCCCCCTTGTGGTCAAAAATGTAAGTTTATTCTCAACGTATCCACGAATTGTATGCAATTGGGATATGAAGCTTGAGGTCTAAAATTGATCAGTTCATGGTTTTATTGAAAAAACGAAATCACACCATAAAGTGATCCGATGTCATACCATTTTTGCTTTCGGATAATCTGATTAGCTCATTCCAATATGTGTTTATGACTAAACGCTAATGCTTCACATCGCACATGGAACTTTTTGATCAAATTACACAGAGAAAAGATGTTGGTAAGTCAGTGATACTTCTCTACTTCGACTTTAGTAAGGTTTTTGATAGCGTTTCAGACAAACTCCTTCTTCTAAACCTGTCTTCCTTTGGAAAACAGAATCTCATTTTATCTGAATTGCAGTCTTTTGAAGAAGAACGTAACCAAATTGTCCGCTTAAGATCTTGCTACTCCAAACCAGTGAATGTAACCAGTGGGGTTTTACAAGGACGTATGATCAGTCCATTATTCTTTCTCTTTTTTATAATTGACATGTGTTTCATATTTCAGTGTGGAAAAACATTCCTTTTTGCTGATAACCTAAACCTGGTTTATTCATTCTCCTCTCTCACCCCAGAGAGCTATATTTCAGCTGTTATCGAAAAAGAAATAAACTAGTTGTAAGAAGTGACTATTTTGCGAAATTCGCAACTAATTGTTGACAGAAATAGATTTATTCACTTTGGCTGCTGCCGTAACGTAAATCTGGCTATAAACAAACAAACACTGAAACCTTTGAACACTGTTCATGACCTGTATTTCAGATGAGGCAACAGTGTGAACGTTTCTGAGTACACTGCATCTCAATTATTCAGAGCTAGGAAGCTCATCAGATTCTTAATGAATAACTTCATTAATATGGAATCCAGATTTCATCGAGGTCTTAGGTTTGCAGAAGTCACATATTTTCCAGAGAATTATCTTTGTACAGTTACGCGGATTGTGATGAAGAATGTTGGAAAATCTATTTTGCGAATTCTAGATATCAATGACCTGTGTATACATAACCGACAAGTTCATCGAATACAAGATCAGGACTCAGGTGAGTCTGTTCCTGTTTCAGTTGTTCATTACAATGCTAATGGGTGCATTCTGGATAAAACAGATTCTATATCCAATACACTGTTGACCAGACGTAAGACGAACTTAGGAAGAATAGGTAAAATCGATTACAGATACTTACACTTAAATTCAAGATGTGATAACTGTTTTGATTTTGAATTCGAAATACAGTATATTCGTTAATGATCATTTAATGCTCATCTGAATTGCGTTATTGCTGGGATGACTAATTCATACTATAATTCAAATACTTGAAATTATTACGATCACAGCGACAACATTATTATTGGCATCCAGAATAGTTGTAGCACATAAACCAGCTAAATTACTTCCATCAATCACATGTAAACCAAATGATAAGCTGACGAATGACGAAAAGCCAAAAGTCATCTACCAAGTAAAGTAGTCCATACTGAAGAATAATATGTCAGATAGAGTGGATTTCCTAGTCATTTACACCTGTATCGACTTCTACTAGCTCACAAACTCTATAATGCATCTGCATTTATTTCAAAGTACTTGCATTATTAGGGACCCGCATTTGACTAGCAATGTGTTGAAACTATGAACAGATAATTTGTAAGAGCTTGACAACATGTAAATCGATCCAAGTTGTCAACTGGTGAAAAAGTTATACTTATTTAATGATATCAAGTGATATATAAAAGAGAGACAAGTAAAATAAATGCGTATCTAACGACAGGTTGAAAATGATCACTAACTAATGAGGAATAACGTCGACAAGATAAGACATAAGATATAATTTTTACCTGCAATTTATCTTGATGAATTTGTCGAGACGCGTCAGCCAGACGTACTTGCAAATTTGATTGAGAACGATCAAATGAGAAGTGTAATACAGAGAATGATATCATTCACGGAAAACGAAATGGTATTATTGGACTGATCAAATGACGAGTATATAACACCACTAACCTTATTGATAGAAGTTTAATAAAATTGGGATACTTTGACTTAATTCTCACCACATGGCTTCGTAAATACTATGCAACTTGAGGATTCCCCATCCTTATTACATCAATATATTTTATTCAGTAGAAATATATTTACTATAGATTCCATAATTGAGTTACTCAACGAACAGAACCAATACAAACTCACCCGATTCAGATGCTTCAATAAATCCAACACACACTATACACCATCATTCGAACATTCACATTTATGCAATCAACCTAGAGTTTACAGAACAATTGAATTTGAAATAAATATTAAGGAAATTTTATTATCAAAGTGTTTTTTCAGTATACTAAGTAGTCGATTCACTCAAATCTTCAACTGAGTAAACAGATAAGATGATGCTTGGAGGTGATCAACAGGAAACTCTGAACCCGATTCTCCTGATACTTGTCACTAATCAGCAAGGTGTACCTGTATTCTTGAGGGAACTGATGCTGTTTGACGGATTCGATTTCGGAACAAACAGCTTCAATAGGTATTATGCTCATTGGTGATTGTTCGAGAGAGAATGTGATGCGAGATAACAGTCTGCTAGTTGTTTGTTATTTTATTTGTTGGCATTTCGTCATCTTCATTAGAGTCAACTGAAGGCTAATCTTTTACAATTACACTGTACTCGAGACCATAATGTATTAGACAACAAAGGAGAATGGTTGACGTGATCAGGACGGTAATGTTTTCCAACAAAAAGATATTATTCTTGATCTACCATATTAGTTTGAGCTAATCACAACATGCACTACATTTGCACACCCAAATCTTTTTACACTGAGGACTGTTAAATGACGAATCAGACAGGAATATCTATTTCAATATTACATATCACATTTCCTATTTGTGTTCTTCCTATCTAATGTTCGTTATTTTCATATGAAATACTTTTATCAAGGTAATAATAATAATGGTGATGATAATAATAGTATACACTACCTGATCGTGTGATTATAAGAAAAAAAACATCAGTTTGTTGACCTCAGATATTGTTTTTGCAAATGTCATTTGTTTAAACTTTCTTGTTGTTTATCACTACCTTGTAATCTAACTAAATATATATGATGGTTTTTTCATTTGTATATTTAGCCTGATATAAATGTTCAATATGATGTGGAATGTTGTTTAATGATGATGCTTTCGTATGACCGACAGTCACCCACTCATACGGAACAGGGTTGAATGAAATTTTCACTTTAAAAATGGTTACTACTAAGTATAGAGAGACTGAAGTTTAAACAAACAGTTTTCATGTGTACTCATAGATGGCCTTGCATCAGATATGCATAAACACTGTAATTATTACTCATCTAGTATCGAATGAGTTCAGTTATCGTTATCTTGAAGATATGTCTGTATCCTCACTTCATCAACCTAAGGAACTATCAATAATATTTCCGGTTTGTTTGATAATGTAATTTCCTCCTAATTTTGCAACAGTAACGAAATGAATGTCTCCATAATGAAGCATTTGTAGAAGAATCCGTTGATAGCCTGCCAATTACGTTAGTCTCCATCGTCAGCAGCATCACAAAGAGTTGCACAGTGGCTCCTTATCATGTGTGATCATGAAATTTCGCTACAAGAATCGCGAAGATGATTTTGCGTTAATAGCTCAATATACAGTCAGATTTGGAATGTGAATTTTCGAAATGCAATCCGATTTAATGTCTCTGAATTGTCTTCAGTTGTTCATTGACATTACGTTCACTGTGATAGAATACTGGAGTTATCTGTGCTGATCTGTTCATAAATGCGTATAAATAGGAAATGATAAGCAGCTAAAAGCAGAATCTTGACGTACACTACGGTACATCAAGAATATTCGTGAAACGAGTTGGTATAAGTAAGTGAGACATACAACCACTTATGAAGCAACTAATACTCTCAATGTGATTCAAATACATAGCACAACATTTTGAAGAATAAAGATTAACTACTCCACTAATCTTACAAAACTGGTCTCTAACTGGACGTTAATATTTACGTAAGAGTTGTCTCGATTTCAGATGTGTTAAAGACTCTGTTGTTAGATAACGATGATAATCACAACTGCAACCATACGAATATTAAAAAGGGTTGCAAATTGACATAAATTTTCTCGATCCGCTCAAGTATCACATCAACCCCAACATTACAGATTCCAGAGCAATAGATCGACATAAATAATTTCCTCGATTGTGATATGCACTCATCGATCTTCAGATCATTTGAAGACGCTAGTGAGTTCCATCTTCTTTCAATTAATCGAGACCAAAACAGATTTTCAAGGATATTAAGAATTGCTCAGATAGAACACCATGCCAGCGAAAAGCAGGAAGAGTTAGCTACAGACTAAAAAGAATAAACTCCCGAATGCATCATAATCCCGAATGTTGAAAAATGAAGTCCGGTTCTCCGAGAACATCTAGGTTTACGACTATGCAACCACCAAAAAACTCACCTGAATCTTTTCAAATTCAAAACTCAAAAGAAAATAACCCCGATGTAGGTAGTGCTTATTATTTTAATATTGCTGACTTCGATTAAACTCGAAGTAATTGTACTTATTAGGAATGGGATAGCACAGTCCGAATCGCTGTTAGTGAGACAACTGGTTACAGTGACCGTGCAACGAATAATGGGGAAACTGGTCATTACAATTTTATAACTGACCACACACCTAACGTCAATATATTTGAACCTTGCAAACCATTGCAAGTATGTATAGCAGTAGACGATCTAGAGCATGTTCCACATACGTCAAGCATAAAACGTAATCTGAATTGTTAATAGATACCTGATTGCACACTCAGACCTGATAGCCTTTTTGGCCGGCTCCCAATATGTACACTATTCTTTTATCACATGTTATATACAATAATGTTGAAGAGCTTTTTTGCACTTCCAACGGCTTTTTTGCAGGCACTAGTATGTATATTTTAGAGGATGACAAATTCGCTTAATTCATTTCCCCTCGCAACACAAGTCTTACATTATTCAATTATACGAATATTTACGAAACCACCAATTGTGGTTTATACTCCAGCCTGCTTCACCATGATAATTCTGAATTTCTTATTATTTCCTTCAATGTCCGCTCTCTGTTCAATAAAATTACTCTTCTTCAAACCATTTTATTTCTTGTAAATACAACTATTGTACTTATCACGAAAACGTGGTGCGAATAATCTACATGAGATTACTCCTTGCATATAGATAACTACGTGCTCATTCGAACTGATAGATGTCATGAATAAAGAGGCGGTACATTCGGCGTGCAAATTTACGGATAAATCTCTGGATGCTATAGACGAATCCATTTGGGTTAATGTAAACTGTGAACCTCAAAATTATCTACTGGTGAGATGCATATACCTACCACCTCTTGCAGTCTCTAAGTTCGACAGATTACTAACAAACATCTTTTCCATTGCTTCACTCCAACCACATGCTGTTAAAATCATCGGAGGTGATTTTATTCTGCCCAAAATTACGTGAAGTTCGACTTCAGTTCTAGGTGGAATTGACAAGTAAGTTGAAACACCAGAACTTTATGCATTGGTCCAACAGGTCCGAGAACCATCTAGAAAGATTTGTATACTTGATTTACTGTTAACAATCAACATAGATTCTATTTCAGTGCATTTCAGACATGAGCTTTTAAGAGTGATGAAAGAGTTGTATTGAGTAAAAGTCATTATTTAGACACCGTACAATTGAATTTTAAAGCTGCAATGATGTTCAAGAGTATACACTTTCATCATCAAACCAGAAAACGGACAGAATTTCTTATTCGTTGTTTACCTTGGGAAACTTATTTTACCGCAAACAATATTGACATTACGCTTCTGATGTACACCACAACCAGATAAACTGCCTTGATGGTTCTGCTTTAAATATTCGTCACGTGGCGTAAATTGCCAATAGGAGCCAGAATACTTTTAAAATTTTCAAAAGAAAGTTGAGGAAATCAAAACGCCGCTACCACCAGCAACATAAAGACCGGTATGCACTTCAGAGTATACTTATTGTAGTCGACAGAAGTACTTCATCTAAACCTGAGTATTTTATGAATATAGGAAATAAGGTCCCTGATAATCAAAGCTCGGAATTATCAACACGTCAGCTTTTAAAATCCTTTGTGAAATCAAATTATCCAGACACGAACAAAGTCTTGATAATTGACAAAAGCATTGTTGATGACCCTGATATTATGTGTGAACAATTGAACGAGCATTTCTCGCAGTCATAAAACCCGGCCACTGAAAGCTTTATCAACGCACTTCCAATGCTGACATCCAGACACATATCGAAAATTGATTTCATACCCTTCAAAATGAAGCAGGCCATAGCTGTCCTGAAAAACTCTTATGACGAAGGACTTGAAGGGATTCCCTCATCACTTGTGAAAAATGGTGGTAGACAATTCCCATTATTTTGTTTAAAACCTTTCAACCTATCTATGGGATGTGAGGCCTATCCATCCGTAGGAACACATCTGTTATCACCCCTAGATTCGAAACGGGATCACTTATTGATATTGTTTACTATAGGCAAATGAATTTGACATCCGTGCTATCAAGATCCATGGATAAAATCGTATATAAACAGTTCATACCATTTTTGCTTTCGGATAATCTGATTAGCTCATTCCAATATGTGTTTATGACTAAACGCTAATGCTTCACATCGCACATGGAACTTTTTGATCAAATTACACAGAGAAAAGATGTTGGTAAGTCAGTGATACTTCTCTACTTCGACTTTAGTAAGGTTTTTGATAGCGTTTCAGACAAACTCCTTCTTCTAAACCTGTCTTCCTTTGGAAAACAGAATCTCATTTTATCTGAATTGCAGTCTTTTGAAGAAGAACGTAACCAAATTGTCCGCTTAAGATCTTTCTACTACAAACCTGTTTAAGTCCGTATGATTATACGACAGATGAATTTTGCTAGTTATAACTTCATCAGATTAAGTAATTTTGAAATGATAATCTTTAATTACTCAAAAGAATATTCAGTAGAGTTAGTTAGATTAGATTATAAGGTAGTGATAAACAACAAGAAAGTTTAAACAAATGACATTTGCAAAAACAATATCTGAGGTCAACAAACTGATGTTTTTTCTTTCTTATAATCACACGATCAGGTAGTGTATACTATTATTATCATCACCATTATTATTATTACCTTGATAAAAGTATTTCATATGAAAATAACGAACATTAGATAAGAAGAACACAAATAGGAAATGTGATATGTAATATTGAAATAGATATTCCTGCGTGATTCGTCATTTAACAGTCCTCAGTGTAAAAAGATTTGAGTGGGCAAATGTCTGTCCAAGTTAGAGTTTGCAAGAGTTGGTAGGTATGTGCATCTCACCAGTAGATAATTTTGAGGTTCACAGTTTACATTAACCCAAATGGATTCGTCTATAGCATCCAGAGATTTATCCGTAAATTTGCACGCCGAAT
>NW_017386327.1:0-17001 GCF_000237925.1 Schistosoma mansoni
AAGGATTTTTCCATAAGGAAGACCTACATAATTCTAAAACCTGATCATTTGAAAGCGACAATGGTTGTTCAACGAGATTACTATCATTAGTAAGTTTTACATCTTTTACGGGCAAGCTTTTTTGTTCACTTTCTACATCCAACACATCATTACATCCATTTATAGCGTTATTATTATTGTTATTATTATTATTATCGTTTTCTAAAGTATTTTCTTCAATATCATCGATGTATTCTTCATGATTTATATTTGACAACTGATAAAGTAATTCATCCTGATAATTTACAAATGAATAAAGAATTAAGTCTACGGTTGAACGACAATGTATTAATAATTGTTAAACTATTTTGCCAAGTACAATTTCATGAACTAGGCTGTAAATCACTAAGTGTGAAGGATGGTTACACTACAGCTGTCCTAAAAATGAAGTAAGTGAATTGGGGGTCGAACTTTTGATGCAATTGTTCAAAATTCAAACTGCTGGCTGAGGATGGAAGCTAGATAGATCAGGGAGAAGTCTAGTAGTGAATTAACGAGTCTAGGCAGAATTTAACATGTGCCATATTTAGGAAAAGGATAAATACATTTAATGCTAATTGAAATGAGTCGTTCTAAACCTTTAAAACTTTGAACGAGATGGACAATATCTAATAGTTATCTAGATATTAAACACATAAGCTGATGGTCCAGATGTCAGTGAAAACCGAATCTTATCAGATAAAGACTGGCATATAAATATTAAAACAATCTGATGTGACTGAATAGAAATGTCTAATGGTCATCAGTAGAAAAACTTGATCGCTTCTCTATGTGTCATACTTTACTACTTAGTAATATTCAGTAGTTCACATTGTTACCGACCATTTTTGTGGAACATGTGCAGTGTGTTTTTCCCATTGTAGCGAATTCTCAGTCATATAAATTTGCATTTTCATTTGATGTCTACATACATTTTCTTATATGTAGTGAAATTCATCTCTTCTTACTATCAATTAGTTTCCATTGTGTTTTTAGTTACCAAAAACTACTTATTCTAAGCAATAGGCCCATTCCGAATGGAGAGAGATAGATTCATCTCATTAGTTTCTTGTACTTATTTGATACAGTCGCATGCTGTCTTGGTTACGAAGTATGTTTTCACGTACTTATAAAATTGACTGTTTTACCTTTAGAGGTTTGTCCGATTAGTACTTGAGAATTGATACAGTGAGAATATTGACGGTTCCACTACGTAATTTATTTCATCTACTTAATCAGATCGAATGAGCGACCGGAATGATTAATGGAACCATTCTCACTAAAAATTAACTCAAGGAGTCAAGATAAGTTCATGCACACATATCTCGAAAACTTGCGTCATGGATGCGCACCAGAAATTAAAATGAGGTAAGAAGGTGACGCCGATGAAATTCAGGGAGAACAGCACTCTCGGACATTTCAATCGACACAAACTAACTATACTTATGAAAGCTTCATCTGCAACTCCACATGACTTTCAGAAGTGAACCTGAACACTGTCTTGGTGTACTGGGAACCGCAGTACCCTGTAGGGGATTAATTCCTGTATATCTGACTCCAATAAATAAATAATATCCCGTTAACTGAATATTTAATGCAAGCCAAATCTCGTAGTAGAATTATGGGTTTACTCGAGATTATTCAAAAGCCTGAACACCAGTTATAGAGATAGTTTATTGTTGAAGTTTGGTAAAAAATTCGTAAGCGTACAGATAGCAAGCACACAGGGAAAACAAGTGAGTATGTCAGTGTGTCCATGAGTGTTAAAAATCCATATATATATATATATATATATATATATATATATATATATATATATATGAGTATTAATGGATTGTGGATAAATTATTGATTGTCTTTGCTTACAACCAATGAGAGAACAGATTAAAGACTGATGTGCAGACTTATGCTCAATCAGACTCACACATAAATTTACAAAGTGGATTAAATGTCTAAATTACAGAGAATACACAAATAATAGTTGAATGCTGGTCCCGATATGGTCCATCATGATATACTGGGGGAACCAACTTCAAACTTGGCATTGCCGCTTAGCGTGATGTTCTCACATTCGCTAAGCCGAGGCACGTTATCAGAAAATTGGAAGCTGGCTCACATCACACCAATTTTCAAAGGAAGTCGACCCAACAAACCGTCAAACTACAGACTGGTAGCACTTCTCTCCATACCCTCAAAAATTATGAAGTCCCTGATATAAGACGGTTTACACGACTATCCATAAACCTCTTATCACTCCAGTAGCACGGCTTCAGAAAAGGTCACTCTTGTAAAACCAACCTGATGACTGCGGTTGACAGATGGACAGCCATCCTTGATCGTAAGGGGAAGGTTGACATCATATGCCTCGACTTCTCAAAAGCCTTTGATAGGGTCAACCATATATGTCTTATCAATAAGCTCAAACGACTAGGTGTCAAATCACCTTTAATTGATTGTCTCACCTCATACCTAAAAAATCAACATTTTAAGGTTAGGGTTGACTTCACTTTTTCTCCGGCTATGGAATGTCTTAGTGGGGTCCCTCAAGGTCCAGTATTAGGATCTCTTTTCTCGATTTATATAAACCATCCTCCACAGTAGGTATCGTCAGATTTATTACTTTTCGCCGACGATGTGAAACTCTGGAGAGAGGTACAAAACCAAGAGGACAGACCGGCACTTCAGTAGTTTGTGACTCGACTTCAACGTTGGGCAAATGACAACGTACTTACCTTTGACACTTCAAAGTGTAAAGTGGTCCATCTGAGACATAATGCAGACTACGAATACAACTCAAGGCAATTCTACTCTAGAGGTATCCCAAATTGAAAAAGATCTAGGGGTGTTAGTACTCTGTGAGTTGAAGTCTTAATCAAACTGCGACAAAAATGCCGTCCGAGAAAACCTCTCACTGGCAACGTTGAAGCACATTTTCGGTCAGTCCGACGGAAGAAAGTTCTACATGATCTTCAACAGTTTTATTCGTCCCCATTTAAAGAACGGAAACATATTATTTCCTCCCTCATTCTGAAAGGATAAGGACACTCTGGAACTCACCCAACAGAGAGCCACGAAATCAGTTCGGGCACTTAAATTCAAGTCTTATGAAGTGAGCCTCCAATCACTGAACTCTTACACATTAGAGTACAGGAGTCTTAGAGGTGACCTTCTAATAGCTTACAGCATCCTAAATACTTCTGGACATCCTCTTAAACACCTACTTAAGCTTAGTCACAACACAAATCTTAAGAGTAACACCCAGAAACTGGAGACACAACACAGCATAACGGGCTTGAAGCACACCTTCTACTCCGTAAGAATAGTCAAATGCTGGAATCTATTGCCGGCTGAGCTAGTCCAAACGACTCCCCAAGAGTCCTTTAAGATAAAACCTGACATATTCTAAGGGACTAAGGGCAGTATCTCACTATGATTTACCAACTTTTTTTTCTTTTTCCTCTCTTATTGATAACATACCTAGGTACCTGTCTAGAGGCATCAGTGATTCACTGCTACCAAATACGGAAGCCTGATAAGCGAAAGCTTCTTGCATTCCGCCCAGAACCATTTGAACTCTTAGGGCAAGTTGATGTAATCAATCCACTCTGAAGAAAGAACAAGACACCAAAAAAGCAGCAGATTGGCTGACTGACACATTTAAGCCATGAAACATTGCTTACGTTATTTTCGATATGGAAGAATTAAAAAACACATTGCATTAAATCTTTACGACGGTGGCTAAAATCTTGATAGGTTAAAAGAACTTTTATAAGATATAGCCAATAAAAAGTAAAAAACTGATTGACATATGTATTTATTTAACGGCTTCAGAATTAGACTTACCCAATTTTCTGCAGATCTATGGCCGATTCCGTACTGATTCATCACACTACAGTATTCATCCTTCTTCGCTTCAAGTAGTTTCACATCCTCTCTTGCACGCTTAACCTGAAAAATGAGAAAAAACTAATTACCTGGAGATCTTTTGCAATAACATCTAATAACTGCTGCTTTTTAGCATTGTATAACATCCTAACTTTGATAGCATTTCTTTTAGCTTGAATTCGGACCTTAATTTATGTCTATCACACATAGATACTACCTGGAGAATTCTTAACCTCCTTCGACGTTCGATTTCATCACGTGTTACTTGCTGTATTTCTGAGATGGATGGACCAAAAGGATACAGAGGATACTCGGGCATGACCAAAACTCAGTAGCCAAAACAAACTTTGAAGATGCATTCATACGACGAAGGTCGTATCACAAATTGTTTATGTGAACAAACAAAAGCTAAAAAAAATAAATATTTAAAATGTTTGAGGACGGAATAAAAGATGTTTTTGCTTTGTTTCATTTGTGTCCATTAGTATAGGATCAATGCTGCCCTTATACCGAGAGCCAAGCATAGGTAACAAGTATGGAAATATTGAACAATTCGAATGACATACTGTCCTGATTCCCTAATAATATATGGCATTTCCTGTCGTAGTGCTCCTGGAAAATTTATTTTGTCTCGCCATCCGGTGGCAAATTCATGGACCTGACCACTCCTAATGATCGCTTCAGTTTCTTCTGTTGTTCTCCTAAATTCCATTTATTGTTCCTGAAGTTTTTGTTAAGGTTGTGCATTGGTAGTTATTTAAAAGGTTGTCTAAGGATACAAAGAATATTATAGGTCATTTAAAAGTCATCTTTGAGTCCCCTTTGTCCTAATGAGTAAAAATCTACTGATGTAAGTCACAATGTTTGAATTTACGTCCCCGAAACGATTTAGTAGCTCTTTTTAGTATATAAAAGGATAGTTCCATCCTTCTGAAGTGAATCATCCAGGATTATGCTTCTGTATTGTGGACAGGACCCAATAAAATTGTTAAAAATAAAATGAAATATTCTGTCAAACTGAGGAGAATGAGCAACAAATTTATGGGTGCAAGTTTTGGTAATTTGACGCCAAATTTTTTGACATCATTATGACTAATCACTGACAATTCTCACGAAACAAATAAATCCTGTTGAAATGCCTATATATTCTTGCACATAGTTTGTGTTGTTGCACAATGGGATAAACATGTCAAGAAAGTTTGTGGGACACATTTTTCGCAGGTTCGTAAACTCGGACGGACAATCAGGAAAAATAAAGGAGTACAAACTGGCATGCTTCATTTAGTTACACATCACCTTACATTCGTGAGCATGAAGATATTAGTAAGAGTATAAACACATACTACTGTCCATCCATCTCAAATTCACTTGTTCTAATAACAAATAACTGCAGAGATCAGAATAATCCATCTCTTCGAAAGTTGATGTAAATCGCGTGGGTGTTTGACAAAATAGAAGCGGTTACACTCTGAAAACCTTTTTCGCCACAATTAATATAGGGCTTTGGATCATGTGGTGTTGACGCTCCTAGATATTTATCAATCATAGAGATCTCTTGAAGGAAATCGCCTAGGTTGTATGTGCAGTTTACAACATATCTCAGATGAACTGATCTACGCTTTGAAGTGTTAAAAGTGAACCGATAGTAATACAGCCGCTTTTGAAGTCTGTCCAAATTCCTCTAAATTGATAGCTTGTCATGATTACTGCAAACTTCCGACTGAATTTTAACACCCTTCGAGGAAAGTAATAGCTCGGAAGATATTTGTTGAGGTATGACATTTATATAAGTTAAAAAGAAAAGACCCTGGTACTTAAACTTGGGAGGGCCATTCCGGTTTATTCTATAGCCTGAAAAAACAAAGCGCTTGCCCTTATCACAAAGTCGATTGTTTGGATGTAACTCAAACCATTCTATTGGGTTGGACTTGACGCTTATGAACTTGAGCTAATTTATGGGACACATGATTGACGCCATCGAATGCTTTCGAAAAATTGGGCGATATCGCACCCACTCTTCGCTTGCGGTGGAAATTGGCAGTCCATCTACCTACCACCGTCTGGAGATGGATGATACAGGAGTGGCCTGTAGTTGCACTGATTCTTAACTACACAAAATTTGCGACCGGAAATATGATATACGATAATTCATTAGGTGCTATCTTTGTCCGTCATGTGGGACAGATCAGTACAGACGATGATATGACTTTCTTTTTCTCACACCCTTTTTCAGCTCCCTTGAGATGCACCACCGAAAACAGATATGGAAAGGGTGACTTCGTCCTGCATCATCATTAAAGCCTCACATATTCCAAAGGGATATAATGCTGAAGCTTCTAAAAGCCCCCAACTTCGCATGGATCTTTTCTCTACCACCAGTTGCAAGTCGCAACGCAACCTTCATAAAACTCGCCAGTTGTGATATTGACGATACGTTTCCTGCTTAAGCCATCTACATTCATACCTTATAAAATATCAACCCATCTGAGTAATCTGCTGTGGTGAAAATCGTATCTTCCGTAATAATTTAATCTTGCCTGTAAACTGGCATGCCTCGTGTAACAAACTGTTATTTGATAATAAAATGTTTCGGAGCGGTGTTCTGCCATGAGCTCTGTGATTCTGTGGTTAAGTAATTACGGCACAAAGGCTGGGAAACTGTGGTTCTAGCTTTTCTAAGAATACCTACCTGGCGCAAGTAGCTTTTAGGATTTCAGACGAAATAGTTGATCAGATAGATCTCGTACTAGAGCTCATCTGTTCTTTTGGAGCCCTTTCGCACTGCTCCCTTGTTTGTACGAGATGCTTGTATGTCCTGCATGATCGGTTCGTCTGTGATCCGCCCAGCAGTACTTTTAAAGTTCTGACATTAAAGGAGTGCTGTTCTCCATATTTTAAGGTCACTTTTGACCCGTTGGACCCATTGATTTATAGCAAGTTAGATTTTGCAGTAACAAAGTTTAGTTAGCATCCACATGAAACAGAGAGTAAGTGGCCCAGTCCACTTGCTTTAGATTAACTTTTGAAATCAATATATCCAAACACGTATAATCCCAACGTCTGTTGCCAACAAGATGTTTTAACTCGCCTTAACAAAAGAAACTAAAACTTATAGTAGCGGTATCACATTTTCTCGGGGGAGTCAGAATTGGCAGGGTATAAATCAATAGCTTATGAAATACCATCTATACTGGTTGTTTCATCACCGAACAACTGACCTTACCTAACCGTAGCTCTTCATTGAGGGTAAGGAACCGAACTTCAGTACAACCCTCCATTGTACGGGTTTACAGAGAAATTGACTTCCGAATGACTAAATATTCAGGAGATTAGGATATGAGTACATCCAAAACGAATAAAGTAAAATAATTCCTTCAACATCTGATTGTCGCCCTATGTATTAGCCGTAGGCTTTTCGCAGTCAGCTTCAACTAGACATTTCGAGGTGTTAGTTTCACTGATCACCAATTAGGTACACAAAGGTTAATAAACTCTCCATTGTACATTTGGTGTGCTAACAATCGGAAGTATATGGTAGCCTTAGTGTCGTCAGCTCCCGATTCGTAATTTAGATAGTGACGATGTTTCATATACTCTCATCAGATGAATATTTGTTTCACTTAGTTGACACAATTCATTCGTTATGTTTGTGGAATTGAGGTGTTCGTTTGTAAAAAAGTTGATGTTTTTGGTTTGAAGAACATGTATCCTTGTCGTGTTGGTTCGGATTGGCCTTACGGAGCCTGCCAACAGAGTTCCCTCCCAATGAAGAATCCCTACTCTTTCCACATACTTTGGTTGTTGACGTTTCAAAAGTAAAATAATAGGTTCCAATTAGCTTTTATGCTCTGTCTTATTATAAACTGGCCTGTCCGTATACATGCAGATTTTATTTGCCTACCAGGGTTTGTTGGCTTGAAGTGCTTCGACAGTTAGATCCGTCAGTTTTGACGAAGGTCTAGTATCCCCGTTGTTCTTGACCAACACTTGATGGGCCAGAACAATTTTATGCTTCATGGGCTGCTTTATGAGCTTTCAACCTTGATTATCGAAGACTGGTCCATCAAGGCCTATGTACTTGTGTGATACAATAATGTTGCATCCGTGAATGAATATCCTTCGAGGCTCCTTCGGAAGGTTCCTGCTGGAATTTCGTATTGCATATGCAGTCGGTCCATATTCCCTTAAATTTTCATCAGTTGATTGGACAAGAAAAAATTCTTCACGGTATCAGTGTTAGAGAAGGCTACGCGAAGCAGTCTTAGATGATTTGGTTATTTCTTACCCTTCTTTTGGGTAGAATGAGTGGTCGTTGGTGGTTCAATGTACAGGGGTGCAATCTTTACCTTCAAATCCTTTCAAAACATCATGTGGCTTTTGTCTTGTAGATTGAGATGAATGCCATGTCTGTCGTTCAATTTTATGTTAAGTAAGAAATCGTCATAAGCCCTGACTAGTCACCAAAGTTTTGTGTACATTGAGATTTAGGCCATTATTTGAACATTAGGTCACGATTCAAAGTTTCGTAATTTTTTTGACCGGCTAAAAAACCTCGGAATTAGATTATTCGACAATGGTATTGACTTTGTTCTTTCTAAGGCGAGTCAGTATGCAATTTGACTGTGACATTCAGTTCTTTTTGACCTCGCGAATAGGACTCAGGTCTTCCACAGTATACATCTTAGAGATCACACTTGCGTTTGCAAGGATCAACTGAGAAACACAAGTTTACTTAAATGATCTAACATCGTTGACTTTATAGGAATGGAGATCTGCTGCATATGCTTCTTGATGTTTGTCCATGGTTCATCAATACTGGTGACGTCAGAGATCTTTACATCGCTGCGCTTCTTTGAGTTATCTTCTGTTTTCGGGTAATATTTCCTGTGTTTTTGTTTCCGTGTTCCAGTCGGAAAACTGATGATATTACCTGGCATGTCCATAGCATTTATATTCCACACAAAACGAGACCATATGCGATTTGACTTGCCAAGTCTATCGTGATCAGTTGCTGGCTTTGAGTTAAATCATCCATCGCATATTTTGCACTGAACACCACAAGTGACGAAAAATAGTCAACCAGGTCGCCTACATGTGTTTTTGACGGTCATGGTGTAGTATAATTTGTTAACCAGGATGAGATAAAAACCAAACTTCGAAGAAAGAATAAAGAAGGATTAAAAATCGCCACATACTCTTAAAATATGACAAAATTAGTGTCTCATCGTGAAAACTCATGAACACAAAGTAGGAAGCTGAGGCAAACATTAATTAACCTTTGGCTCAAGTTATACCCAACAGGAAAAATAATCTACTGAAATTTAAGCTGAAAATAAACCATTTGAACCAAATTTTATGCTTTTTTATTAATACTTTTGTTGTGACTGCTACAGAATAAGTCTTAGAATTACAAATCCCACAGTAAAATTCGAAATTCCTGATAGTAAAAATGGACCTTGGCAATGGAAAATACTGTAACACTTACCAGTATAATAACTGAAAAAGTTTGTTTATTGACGGAAAATTTGATATGATTGTAATGCTGGTGGTTCTTAGATACACGGCCCTCGAAACCAAACATAAGTTTACTGAGAGGACTCGTAATAGACGCTTAACACAGAGGGAAAGTCAAAAACTGTGGGCGCAGTTACGAAGAATCAAAATGGCATTGCTTGGACATGCAGGCGTGATTGTTGTGTACCTCATTTCTTCCATTGTTAATTATGTTATTCTCTCTCCAGCTCAGACGTGTTCTTTAAATTTGCTAAACATGAGATTACCGACTTTCGTTATAGGACGAGTCAGTATAGATAGTGATGTGGCCTACACGCAGAATCTTATAGATGAGGTATTTACACCATAACATCCAGTAGTCAAGATAAGTTTACTGATAGGAAACTAGACTATAATCATACAGATTGACATAAAAAACTGCACAAAGCAATGTGTACAAGTGCTATTGTATGAATCAGCACAATACACAAATAAACCAGATATACCCAATTAATACGCTCAAAAATAATCAGTTGACTGTCCATAAAGATAGGCTTCCCCAAATATTTAAAACTCGAATAGGTAACTGTGGTGTTTGTGTGAATTAATGATTCTTTTTGTACTTGATGGCCTCTTCATTTCGAATTCTAAATATTATACGTTCGTTTTTGCTCGCCTTGTTCTGTCTGGTTTGTATTGTTTTATTCTGGGGATTCCTAGTCTGTATAATAATTCAAAAACTTCTAACCATCACAGTATCTCGCCAGGGATAGATCTATCATGCATTATTATTAATGGCTTTATTCAACATTGTATTTTTGCTACAATATAGAATTCTCATCACAAAAAATTTCAACGCGTTTCCTTTATTTATTACTATCATTATAGTTATTCTCAAACATTTTATGGGTACATAAGTGTTGTGAAGAAACCAATAATGCACAAGTTTCAATGACGTTTACATAACGTATACCATATTTGAATAAAAAGAAAGTAAGAAAAATGAAAAAATAATAGTGATAATAGAATAATAATAGATCATGTTCTGTGTAATTGAGAAGAATGAAATGAAAGAAGAATGTAATTGATTTTGAAGAAGGAAGGGGAGAAAATTAGGGGATAGAAATGAGGGTAATTCAAAATACGTAAATAGTTTGATAAGCACGTTTGTGAACATAGAGCAAGAATAAACGACATTGCATATATCGACGAATGAATAAAAAAGGAAAAACCACAAAAGATTATAAATAAATAAGAACTTAACTCATTAATGCAGTAAGATATGATAGTAGAATAAGTGCTTAAGCAGTGGTGGTTTAGAGCAATGCTATGAAAGTCTCAGTTAGGTGCAAAAGGTAACCAAATAATAATACGTATATACGTATACACAGTGAAGATAAAACGAGTCTCAGAAGTTAATTTGAGTATAACGTAAGATATTATCTCAGTTACGAACTTCAGATACGTACGAATAATATTTCTTCAGAAGGAAGAGAGGAACTGAAAAAAAAGATAAACACCTAGCGAGAGGGTTCAAGTATGATAATATCGACCTCTGAAGTAAACCATTAATTTAAAAAAAGATTATTATTTTTTATTCCACTTTGGTAAATACACGTAAATGTATGTCATAGGATACCCAGTAAAACCTGATATTAGTATAAATTTTTGTGCAATAATAATTAAGAATGATCCTACAGATGTCATAAGTAATTGCGAAAAATAAAAAATATAAATTTCTATGTGTAATATAAATGCGGCGAAGATAAAATGAATCTGGGAAGTTAGTTTATTCAGTATTAACGTAAGATCCGTTTTTAGTCATACATTTCGGATGTTTAGGGGGAAAAGAAGGGACAAAAAGAGTATCTCATGTGTCGAGGGACCAATCATAATAATGATTATCATAAATTTGAACAGAAGCGAACTTCAGATATTAAGATGAACAGAAAGAACATAAAACAGACGAGAAAAGTTCCAAAGGCTCTACTTTGTTTTTTAGTCAATTTGACAGATAAAGGACCTTGTAAATCATTGTTTAACACATTTATATCCAATAAATGACAAAATCCACTTTCGGAAAGAAAATCGGCAAGGAGACTTGTGAACTAGGTCGTCGTTTCACTGCAACGTAGGTTCTCTGGTAATCTGTTCCGCATGACTGAGTAGCAAATAACAAACAAATTCTGGCGTCAGTCTCTGTAGGTTCTCAGAATCTCTAGAAGATTGTGGGTTGACATCGTGGAATACGAAGTGGTGCTTGCCGAATAGTAACAAATACCGTGAATAAGCCGATAGGTAATGACGAGGTTAAATCTAATGTGCGCGATCCAGAGAGGTTCTAACTTCAGTTGTTGACATCTGTGCGGATAATCCTTGCTGTCGGAATACCCCAAAACAGCTTTGGTTAACCTTCTTTGAACACCTTCAATTCTAATCAGATCATTATGCCTGCAATTACTGTAAACTAAAATACCATATTCAAGAGTGGGTAAGATAACATTTTTGTATAATAATAATCTCGATTCAATAATATTGAAGTTTATTATTATGAATCCAATGAACTTTCTAGATTTGGATACTTGAAATGCAATGTGCTCTAAAAAGTTCAAACTGCCGCTATATCTCACGTTGTACGCACCCAAATAGGTTTTGCGATTAACAGAAATAATGATGTGTTAAAACAAACAAAATACAGGTAAGTTGTTGAGATGTGTTGAAAGCAGGCACAGGCCAACCCGATTTTCAAGCAGGCCGCCAAAGTAGTGAGGGAGTCAGTTGGACGAAATGAAACCAATGAAAAAGATGATCAGTAATTCAAAACGTTCAGTAAAATAAGAGTGAAACTTTTTTCAGAATCCTAACAATATCCAACAGTTGACCGTTCTCCGAAAATTTTGAACAGGTTAATACCAAAACATTTCATAGGTACAATAACAGAAGGAGTGAGAGATATAAACAATGGAGAGATAAATAAATAGGGGTTTAAGACATACAACGAGGGAGTTTCTCATGTTCTTTCAGTTCGTGAAGTAAGCGACAATTATCTTCCAGGAAAATAAATTATTTTTAACAACCCAGAAGCACAAACACATACAGAACAACAATTATCTTAAGCAGCCAACTTCCTGAATGTCAATGCAGTAATGGCAACAATAACTGGAATTTTTGTATTTAATCGATATTCTCCTGTCTTCCTTTGGTTCCACGAAGTATATTTATAAAGCGCTCATCCAGGCGCGTTGTAGGTGAGCCAAGACAAAATGAGGCTATGGGCTCCAGAAAATTGAATATTTGATGTTACTTTGCCATGCCACACTTGAACATTCTTTTCCTCAAAACATAAAAACACAAACATAATAATCAACCTAATAAAATGAAATAAGCCCATATAGTCGTACCTTAATTATTCCATTATATATCACTTTATATTTGGAACTGACCATATCTGCAAACACAGCAGACACTGATATTTCGAGTCCTGGAATATCTTGACATTCTCATTGAAGATTTTCACTTTGAAATTAGTTGGGAGTTGTTCGTAGTTCCATATGTTCTTCGACTGTAGAAATGCGGTCCTTGCTTTCCCAATCCCCGCCTTTACATCTGCACCAGATCCTCGTTGTTCATCGATGATGTTACCTAGGTACGTAAAAGATTCCATCTCTTGCAGAAGTTCTCCATCAAGTGTGACTGGGTTGGTGTTCTCCGTGTTGGATTTGAGAATCTTGCTTTTTCCTTTGTGTATGTTGGAGCCTATTGATGCAGAGGCTACTGCTACATTTATTGCCTTCGTCTGTATTTGTTCGTGTGTATGAGTTGGGAGGGTTAGGTCATCTGCGAAGCCCAAATCATCTAATTGATTCTGAGATGTACGTTGTATTCTGTGCTTCCCCTCAGAAGTCGAGGTCTTCATAATCCAGTCAATCACAAGAAGAACGTGGAAGGGGAAGCAGACTATTTCTTCTTACTGCGGTCCTTACTGGAAATGCATTTGTCAGCTGTCCTCCATGCATCACTTTGCACTGTAGTTTGTCGTATGGGTTCTGAATAATGTTGACAATCTTTTGAGGAACTCCATAGTGTTGAAGAAGTTTCCACAATGTTCTCCTGTCTATATTGTCAAACGCCTTCTCATAGTCAATGAAGTTGATGTATAGTGACGAATTCCACTCAAATGATTGTTACACGATGATCCGTGATGTTGCGATTCGGTCTGTGCACCACCGATCCTTACGGAACCCAGCATGTTGATCTCGAGGTTGTGCATCTACTGCGTCTTTCATCCGGTTCAGTAACACTCTATTGAGAACTTTTCCTGGTACTGACAACGGTGTGATGCCTCTGTAATTCTCACATTTGTTCAGATCTCCCTTCTTTGGTATCTTGATGAGGTATCCTTCTTTCCAGTCCGTAAGCACCTGTTCCTCCTCCCAAATCTTCCTGAATAGAAGGTGAAACATACTTGATGTTATTTCTATGTCTGACTTCAGTGCTTCAGCTGGTATATTGTCAGGTCCTGATGCCTTCCCAATTTTGATTTATCTGATGGCCATCCTGACTTCTTCGATCGTTGGTGGAATGACATCATTAGGAAGGTCCGTGTGTGCTGCTTCGATGTCCTGTAGATTCAACGGGGCTGGTCTATTCAGCAGTTCCTCGAAGTATTCTGCCCATCTTTTCCTCTGTTCTTGAAACTCAGTGATTGTTTTTCCTTCTTCGTTCTTGACTGGTCTCTCCGTTTTACTATATCTCCCTTCTAGTTTCTTCGTTGTATCATATAGTTGTTTCACATTTCCTTCTCTTGCAGCTTTTTCTGCCGTCGTTGCTAGTTCTCCCATGTATTTCTACCTGTCGGCTTTAATGTTCCTCACTTGTTTGTTTGTTTCTGCGTACTCTACTTGCGCCTTGACTTTCTCAGCTCGTGTTTGCCTGTTGTTAAATGCTGTCTTCTTGTTCTCCTTTTCTTCAATCTTCTCCAGGGTCCCCATAGATATTCATATCTTATGACGATGCTACCTGCGAACTCCTGACTCGTTGAACTTAATGCTTCTTTGATCCCTTTTCAATGGTCTTCCATAGTAATTTCTTCTTTGAGTAGATCTTATAAGGCTTGGAATCTGCTGTTGAGAGTTATATTGGATTCGTTGAGTTTGTTAGTACCTCGAAGGAAGACTGTATTGAACCTTTGTAATGCTTTTCCCGCAGTTGTCTAGTGTTTTTTTAGTTTCAGTTTCATCTCGGCCACAACCAGTTGGTGATCTGAAGCTATGTCAGCTCCTCTCCTGGTTCTCGCATCTTCCATTGTCCTTCGGGATTTTTCGTTGATACAAATATGATCTATCTGGTTTGGTGTGGTGTGGTCTGGCGAGATCCATGTAGCTTTGTGTATATGTTTGTGTGGAAATATTGTGCCGCCTATAACCAATTTGTCGAATGAACATAGACTTGCGAATCTCTCTACATTTTTATTTCTCTCTCTCAGTCCATGTCGTCCAATTATATCTTCATATCCTGTGTTGTCTATTGCGACTTTAGCACTTAGATCTCCCATCAGGATGGTCAGGTCCTTTCTTGGGCGATTGGCTATGATTAATTACAGCATCCAGCAGAACTGATCTTTATTATCGTCGTTGCTATAATTGGTGGCTGCATAACACTGGATAACATTCATTGTGGTCCCCTCCATCTTTGTTTTGAAGGATGCTTTGATAATTCTCGATCCGTGAGATTCCCATCATACAAGTGCATTTCGTGCTTCTCTGGACAGCATTAGAGCAACTCCCTGAGTGTGTGGAGCATTTTCCTCTTTGGGACAAGAGTAGAGCAGCATCTCTCCAGTACCTAGCCTTTGCTGTCCAGCTGGTGTCCAATGGGTTTCACTGATTCCAAGTACTGCCAATTTGTATTTCCTCATTTTCATTGCTATTTGACTGGCTTTCCCTGTCTTCCACATTGTCCGGACGTTCAGTGTACCTATAAGGATTGTTGCTCTGATTGTTAAAAAGGAGCATCGGCCTCGTGACTTCCGAAGAATCTCGGCTTTCATCTAGAGGCGTCATAATTCTTCCTTCAACATTCAGGGCAGAGTTTTAATTAATTAATTTAATTAATTTAATTTAATTATTTTTTCTGATTAGCATTTTTTTAGCGAGTTGGTTCTCCTACGGGATGAGGTCGGTAACCCCATGCCCAACCCTATTCCTTTGTGTGGTCTTGGGACCGGCATTAACTCTAAAAGCTGCAGGCGGTATTATCCACCGTGAACAGTAAACGATAATCTATATGTTGACCCACAACGATAACCAACAGTAATACTGTTGGATTAATGATACCCAAGCATCTCGACCGTGTTAGTTAAGTGAGCCGCTGCGTAAAATTATGAAGACTGAATCTAATATTCTTGGAAAAACGGTACATCACATGTTCAGACGAAAGTTTACACATTGACCTCATGTGGATGGATGGGCCTTGTTGTCTCAATTATGTTCCTCACCAACACTTATTAAACCCAATTTTTTGCATTCACCACTCGACGTCCACCGAAAATCTTTGAAACTGGTGTTCATTCACCCCGAAGTACTATGTAATAAAGTATCAGTGTTGTTCCCTTGCGACTATAAAACATCCAACTAGTATCTCCCTGGTGGTGCCTTTATTCTTCGTTCACTAATTAAAAAACTGAGTGTCACAGTGTTTGTCATTGTAGATATAATATTATGAACATTTTGCACCCAATAAAAGAAACTCTATCAAGAGGTTCATTATCGGAGCTTTAAACAATCGGCGAAGAATGAAACACCATCCTTAGTCCACCGTCAGGACAAATCTTTCGTGACACCTGTTCATAAATTACGGATACCTCAGAAAGGATGACTCTATGGAAACTAGTGAGGAGAAGGGAAACTGATTGATCACAGGCTCAGAAATAAGTCGTGTCCTATTAACCTCAAAATCACTTAACTTCTAGTCCACTTAGTTTGCGAGCATAACAGCATATTTGATGCAGTGAGAATATTGACGGTTCCACTACGTAATTTATTTCATCTACTTAATCAGATCGAATGAGCGACCGGAATGATTAATGGAACCATTCTCACTAAAAATTAACTCAAGGAGTCAAGATAAGTTCATGCACACATATCTCGAAAACTTGCGTCATGGATGCGCACCAGAAATTAAAATGAGGTAAGAAGGTGACGCCGATGAAATTCAGGGAGAACAGCACTCTCGGACATTTCAATCGACACAAACTAACTATACTTATGAAAGCTTCATCTGCAACTCCACATGACTTTCAGAAGTGAACCTGAACACTGTCTTGGTGTACTGGGAACCGCAGTACCCTGTAGGGGATTAATTCCTGTATATCTGACTCCAATAAATAAATAATATCCCGTTAACTGAATATTTAATGCAAGCCAAATCTCGTAGTAGAATTATGGGTTTACTCGAGATTATTCAAAAGCCTGAACACCAGTTATAGAGATAGTTTATTGTTGAAGTTTGGTAAAAAATTCGTAAGCGTACAGATAGCAAGCACACAGGGAAAACAAGTGAGTATGTCAGTGTGTCCATGAGTGTTAAAAATCCATATATATATAT
>NW_017386325.1:0-17556 GCF_000237925.1 Schistosoma mansoni
CTTATACTTGTCATTAAAATGGAGTTAGAACAAAAATACAAGACAAAACGCACTACTGAGGAGTCCCATAATAGGACGAAATGGCCTTCCAGTGTTTCCAGGTTTTCATGGTGGTGTAGCTCCAATTGACTCATGATTTCAACGACCAAAATACTGAAATCTCCACAAAACTCCTTCTGAATCAAAAACGTAGATAAACGGTAATTTATAACCATTCTCAATAAAATAACCAATATTAGGTACAAAATGTAATCCAACCTTTAATTCAAATGATATATATCGGAATAAAGTGAACGATTCGCTCGGAGGTCTGAACATACAAAACGGTACTTACAAGCCAATAATGATGTATCTACCCTATCAATGTTAAAATTAGCCCTGAACGTGGAATGTTAGTTCAATCTTTACACAGATACAGTGATTTAATAGAAGTTGTATGAAAACTGTAAATCCATTGAAATTGTCGATGAATATCTGTTAGATGGCTTATTCGTTCCATAGAAGTAAAAAAAATGTAGAATATTGGAGCCCATGTGCACCATTGGTTTGGAATCAGGGTTTTTCAAATCCCCCTAGGTGGACTTTCCGTGTCCACCAACTCGATTAAAGCGCCGGCCGTTCGCTGTTCGTCCTCTCGATTTCGTAAACAACACCCGTGTTGCGAGAAGGCAGTGAGTAGGACTTCGCTGGCAGAGGCTATATACTCGTGGCCATGTGAGAACATTTCGAAAGGGAGAGCGGACTCTCACTACTCTTGGCCGTACCAGGGCATTTGGAGGTATTTATACCTTCGCTTGAGTGTATGGATTCTGATATATTATCGTTTCGTTCCACCAGAAGATATACAAGAACTAAGATAAGAATGTAGTGGATGAATAGTAGCTGATTAGATAACACCTGACAGGAGTTTGCATGATTTTAAATATTTATTTAGAACTATAATAATAACCTCAAAAGATTTATTACACACCCTGAAAGCTGCCTTCAGCAGTTTGCGCAATAAACAAAAATCTTTTTTCAAAAGGAAAGAATAATGAAGAACATTAAAGAATTATGAGTAGTATACGAAAACCTACAAATCGTAAAACTAAATGTCCACTTATGTGAAAAACGCGTAGCTCGTTTATATAGTAAGTCACACGGAAAATTTTCATCGATAACAGGAAAACATGAGAAGACCAAGAGAGATAAGACGGGATCATTGCACCAAGATAAAAGACCTTCGACGGTTTTTGTACACGATCTGGAATAGTACAACTTTTATCGGATTCCAATAGTTTGTTTATGTTTTGCTCTGGTTTCAGGAATAAATTGTTACTTTGACATTTAGAAGGATTAGCTGTCAAAATATTTGGAAAAGAACATCATTTAAGGGAAACTCATTCATTACTAAAGAACCTAAAGAGACTGAAATTGGTTCACATACAGTGAGATCACCCATAAAACTGATAAAACTGTTCTCTATAACCAGTACGTCACGCAGAATAAAAGCATGAAAACGTTAAGAAGAAAATCAGTTCCTTCTAGCAGACCTTAACTATTGATTAAAAACACTTTCCACTGAACATAGAATAATGTTTTTTTCCCAGCGAAATAAAAACATGGTCAACCAGTTAACCAGCTATCCTTATTGAAGTGACCCACCTTGAAAGTCAAATCAAGAGATATCGTATAGAAACGAGCATAGAACATACTTCATACGCTTTTCCAAACCGAACATAATATTATGATGCAAAACAACAGCAGTATTCAGGGCAGGTATTTTTTATTTGTAAATAATTTAATATGGATGGGTATAACTCTTTTATTACTGGCTTAAGCATTGGTACAAATGGTGTTCCGATAGTCTTGAGTAAAATTAAATCTATTGCTATTTCAAGCAGAGATGAATGGTGGCTAGTAGTGGAACTCACAATGCGCGATCCATTCTGTTTAAAACTTGTCACCTGGATGTACCTGCATCTCCGATTTGATGTTCACTCCAGTGCAATATCAAGACAATCCGTATAGAATGCACACATGCCAATAAGAGGCTGATCAATTGAAGTCTCAAACGTGAATGAGAACATTCAAACAACCAAGACAAAAATTAGTTACTGCTATTGTCTCAATTTAGCCTTTTCACCTCTAAATACTTTCTTTGTTATCGGAATTATCTGCAATCTTTCTTCACATTTTTGGCATAAAATGATTCGTTAAAACTGCTGTTGTATCGATCGCACAGAATGTCAGCGCACTTCTCAAGAAAGAGGTTTGGAATTTCTTCAGGTCATAAACATTGAGACACCTTAAGAGACTGTATTCATTTTTAGTCCTCAATTTCAGTACAATTTGAGATACAACTCTTCTTAAAACTTGCGGGTACGAAAGCATGAAATCGGAGGATAGGCTTATAAAAATTTTGTTCAAGTTCCAAATTTTTCAACTAAACATTGACATTATCGTATTTCCCACCTAACTGAAAAGTTTCTACGAGATAAGAGTTTCTTAGTAGACACTGGATTCACGTATTTTATTTCTTGGTTCGTCAGATCATTTGGCTTTTCAACTTCAGCGAAGTTTCTCTATTTGTAAATTGTTTCTTTTTATTATGACGTCTGCTTAATTGCAGGAATGTTTGTTTGGTCAAAACGTTCTACAATAGTCTCAGTAGAAAAGTAAATGTCAAAGCAGAATGCAGAATACGTGTTAACATTAATTGTGTTTACGAATAAGTTATTTGTGAGAGAGGACAAATCAGCTTCCAACTGATGAGGAAATTAGGAAAAGACGTTGGAAGTGGATCGGACATACATTACGGAAATCACCAATGTACATTACAAGGCAATCCCTTACTTGGAATCCGGAAGGGAAGCGGAAAAGAGAAAGGCCGAAGAACACATTACGTCAGGAAATAGAAGCAGATATTAAAAGGATGAATAATAACTGGAAAGAACTGGAAAGGAAGGCTCAGGACAGAGTTGGATGGACAATGCTGGTGAGCGGCCTATGCTCCTTGACGAGGGGTAATAGGTGTATGTAAGTAAGTAAGTAAGAATGAATCTCAGTTTGACGTACGTAGTATATTTTTCAGATCTTGGACATTTTATTTTGAGTAATTCCTGTATTGAACTTCCTCTATTTGATGTTTTAATATTCTCTTTCTAAGCTTGCCATATTGATGGAGTAGATTTAGAATAACAATGATCAATAATAAGCGATGGAGCACATCAAATGTCACAAATATTCCTACATCAATAATGAAAGTTTAACTCTGATGAGGATTAATCGAGAAAATGAGTCACATTTTGATTAGACATTAATGATAGAAAGTTATATTCATATATATTTAGATTGCCACGTATAGTTTCAAGTAAACCATTAGAGGCAGTAACAACGAAGTAGTGATTCATAAAGGAAAACAGTAAGTGCATATGGTATGCAGTCCAGAGTCACACAACTATCGATAAAATAAACATAGTTGTATTTATTCAAGTGTGTTAAACACTTGAGACTGTCGTCTAAGGACTTAAAACACAGATTTTGATTAACACTATTTGCAAATTAGGCTACACTGATGCCGTACGTTTTCTTATTGCCTGATCGCTGCTGATGACAAACATATAAGACATGTGGCAATACTGTAGTGAATGAGAACACGGGCGGGGACAATCGAATGTATTTAAGCAAAAATTATAGACTGTCTCACAAAAATCTGATAACCATACAGTTGACAGTTAACTTGCAAAATAACCATCAATTGTCTCAATCTTGACTGTTCCTTCTGCAAATATCAGTCATTCATACATTTTCATACTGATTGTGCTTCGTTCCTATTCTTTTGTAATCGAGCATCTGCCAAAATACATTCTATGCCTGACTTACACCATATACTACTTATGTGAAAATAAGTAACCACACGACAATACTAAATAATCGTCATATAAGTCATTCAATTATGATTCTGGAATTATGTTTGAACCACATATACGTTACATGTTTGCATTTAGTATTGATTTAAGATATACCATTTAATAATGGGAATTTGAAAAATAACAGTTTGAGAATCGATACTTGATTAACTGTTATTCTCTTCAACGCAGATTCCCAGCGATCCTGAAGTCTCGGATTGTAATTTTTAACATCGTTAAGTGATTTGACTCTAATGATATGTAAATACAAGAAAAGATAACTTGTCGAAATATTTAGGTGGTAGGAGAAATAATCAGTTCAAAGGTTTAAGTAACTCGCGAAGTTCGAAATCTGTGTTAACTCATTTGTTAACGTTCTAGAATATCGAATTTGTCAGTGGACAAAAATTATTCACCAGCTTAGAACAATATATTGATCATATGAATCTCATCATTTGAAATTATTAGTGATATGTAAACAGGTTGAAAACTGGATTCACTTAGCTTCTGTATTGAGACCATGTAAAAAAGATAAACCGGCGAGACTAAACTATACTGCCGACCTTTGAACGAATCTTAAATGACCTTGAGAAATATTAGCTAATCAGAAGACTGTTAGTATACAGTGAAATAAATAATACAAAACTCAAAAATCAAAGGAGATACTGTTCTTCTACATGACTTAAAACTTCTCAAGGTCAGATTTAGGTTCAAAAGTTCTAAAATCATAGTGCATACGGTACAGGAACACATCCATATGGCTCCATAGTAGTTGACCTCTGAAACGATGATAAAGTCTAAAAAATTCTTTTAGCCTCGACCACATAGCTTCTATGTTGTTGGTATATTGGTATGAATTACGGTTTAGGGTTAGAGTTAAGGTTTAGGGTTTAGGGTTAAGGGTGAGACCATAAGTTATGGACGACCTATGAGCGACGCTAGAGTGATACTGAGAGTGTCAACATAATAACTAAGACAAAATGAGGCCTATAAACCTGTGAGGAATTCAAATTATGATTTACGGTTCATGGTTAAGGCTAGGAATTTTACTTGGGGTTTTCATCACGAACTGACATCAGCTATATTGCCAAAACTCTATTTATCCA
Source organism: Schistosoma mansoni (assembly GCF_000237925.1). Lineage (NCBI taxonomy): Eukaryota > Metazoa > Platyhelminthes > Trematoda > Strigeidida > Schistosomatidae > Schistosoma > Schistosoma mansoni. The sequence goes on from NW_017386325.1 coordinate 4,997, forward strand.
AATGGATAATTGAATTTAGCGCCAAAATCTTATGATCACTTTTCTTGTAGATGCTGAATTATCACCTCTTGTCTAAAATTCGCTCTAAACCTACTAGGGTCCAAAAACAAAACCTCTGTTTTAAAGCATAAACATGAAGCCACAGAAACATGGATCTGAAATTCAATAGCTGACATGAATCCGCTCACTAGGTATTCCCCTCTCTTTTTACCTTCTAGACTGTCGAATTCATTACAGCACAAATGATTATTTGTCAACCCCAGAAAAATGTGTTTACTATATGATTCACATGGTTTGAAAGATATGTGAATCTATGTAGATGCAAATTATCAAGATTCGAATAGTTCTCTCACTTTTATACTTCCGTCAAAATAAATTGAATAAATGTTAACATTGAAATTTTGTTTTACGTAATCTGTATAAACTTACTTCAGAACGGAAAAGTAGGAAACGTTGAACACCTAGAACATCAATGAGTTCTTTATGAAGCTCATCATGAATTAACGTTGCAAAGTACATTGGTTTGTTAATAGAATAATTATCTGAAATTAAATATACATAGATAGGAGTTGTACTGAACTACACAACAGAACTCAATAAAACGTCAAGCCAACGATGAGTATAATTTGATAATTATGATACTGGATCAGTCATCCTGTTTAAAATAAAAGTTCAGAAGGGGTTTTGTGGAGATTTCAGTATTTTCATAGTTTAAATCATGAGTCAATTGAAGCTAGAGTGCGGGTTCATGGATGCGCACTGCTGAGGAGTCCCATAATAGGATGAAACGGTCGTACAGTGCTTCCAGGTTTTTCATGATGGTCTACCTTCAATTGACTCATGCTTTGAACTATGAAAATACTGAAATCTTCACAAAACCCCTTCTCAATATGAGATCTAATCAAATCGTTAATGTTGGAATGACTAATATAAAAAGGTGTTAACTTGGATCAATTTATAAGTGAAATGAAATTGTGAGATAAATGATCAGAATATATATAGTTGACAAGGGGGTGAGAGATAGAAAAATGAGATTACAAATCAGAAATTACGTAATATATGGAATAATATGAATTAGGTCAGATATAGTAGATAAGGGTGGATGCTGAATAAATTTCTCTAGAAAGGTTAGCAAGTGTAATAATAATGGTAATGACAATGGTAAGATGTGTAGATAAAATAAGTGAATATTAATCAAATTACGTCACCATATTATTAACAAGTTGACCCTGAAGTTGGCCAGTGTAAAAGGAGTGGCTGGGCATATTTTTTTGGGATTTAAAGCTCTAGCTTTTAGATCCGGATAGCAATCGCCTCAGACGGCTGAGACAAGCTTATGAAAACGAAGATTTCTTAGAAGCTGTTTTAAAAATTACGATTTATCTTCAACCACTAAATTGTTTTGATTTAAGTTCATGGATGGTAAGAGTTTCGGTTACTTTTGGACACTAAGGGATCTCTTTTCAACGAAATTATTATCAAGCTGTACAACCGTTGAAAAGAGATCCCTTTGTATTCAACTCCACAAAATTGTTTACCATGATTTAAAGTAGATGAATAAAAATCAGATAATTCTCGTGTTTTATTTATGCCAAGGAAATTACGGATTTCATGTGGACACTATACAAGACACGTCAAGTAATATATCCCTCACCTGATCAAAAATATGAAGTGGTGGTAGATTAGTACCTGACTATCGTGACTATCGTAACCAATGGTTGGAGACTCTAGGTGACATGGCTCAGAATCGATCACAATCGCGTAGGTGTATACACTCTTTATCTTCCCTTAAACTATGAGATTAAAATTGTTTCATAACTTTCTTCCTTCCTATACTATATCCTTATATACAACCTATCTTTCATATACTACCACCACTAAATTAACTAATTCTTTGAATCCGGTGTTCATCTTGTTGTGATAACGAGGTATGGCAACTTGGACCGATGCATAAATATCCCTGGTCCTACGTTGTAGATGACTGACTGACTGAGTGCCTGACTGACTAATGAAATGGAGCTTTTATTGTACTGGATCATTTCCATAATAAACAGGAACTTACCAAAAAAACATTGTGTTTTTTTAAAATGGAATTTCGTTCTCTGAGCTGGATGGTTTGGTCGCGGAGCTTTCATCAAAATCACCCACCTGAGCTACAAATTTTCTCCATCATCGTGTTTTTATTTTCATTGAAACACAAAACTTTTATTTACAAATCGTTTGTAAAACTGTTACTTGAAAAGAAACTAACTCGTTCTCTTTTTTGTATCCTGATCACAAATTGAAAATTTTGTTATTCACTTTATTCTTTAATCTTTTTCCTTTTTTGCCCCTAAATGTCCTGGTACGGCCAAAAGAGGGGAGAGTCCACTCTCTCTCTTCAAATGCTCTCACATAGTCACGCGTATATAGCCTCTGTCGAGGAAGTCCTACTCACTGCCTTCTCGTGGCACCGGCGTTGTTTACGAAATTAAGAAGACAAAAAGCGAATGTCCGGCGCTTTAACCAGGTTGGTGGACACTGCAAGTTCACCTAAGCGGAGTTCGAAAACCCTGATTCCAAACCATTGATGCACATGGGCTGGCTCCAGTATCCTGAGGGAACAAATGGAGTATGAGTGAATCGTTGGTCACCGGCCACCATGGAACTGCATCTCCTCACGATGCTCCACTGCCTTGTGGATCAGACCTTTAGGTCGAAGGCTCTGGGTGTGGCCCCCTTAGAAAACCACCTGTTTCGATCTGGGCACCCGTGCGGTATCACAGCCGTCACATAAATCAAATGAGATTTGTGTGGTGCATATATATGTGGTCCCCCTTTGTACAGATATTTATGTGTTTAAATAAATAATAAATTTCCTTAGTTAATATTAGATGATCTACGTAGTATATAGTTTATGTATTTTGATTAATTCTTACGTGATTTTTATAACAGTAGATACATATTATTGGGATAGTGTTTTTTCTTAGAGAGTTAGTTTTCTATGGGATGGAGTCGCTAACCTCGTACTCAACCCTTTTCTTTTTAAATGTTGGATTGGAACTGGCGGTAGCTCCAGAGGAACTCCACGTGGATTTATATATATCACCATATAGTATAACTGTTAAACATGTTTACAATTACCCATTAAAAACATATTTGGATGAGCTGGATATTCATGGATTATGTTGTAGCTATTCAGGAGGTATTTTCTTGAGCATTCAAAATGAGGTAAATGATATATACGCTGAAAATGAGGTCCATTCAATAAAAACGTTTATATTTACTTGAGAAAACGTATACTAGATTGATAGTACTTACACATTGCTACTAAAATATTATGCAGTTGACCAGACGTCCTACTTTCAAGAACTTCACCAAATTGTCTAACGGGTTTCTTCAAAACAACATATGGATAGGAAGAAACAAATAAACAAAGAAAAATCAATACATCAGAAAAGATTCAAAGATTAAGAATCTGTCTCAAGATGGTCATACTTACTTACTTTACTTACACCTTTTACTCCCAATGGAGCATAGGCCGCAAACCAGCATTCTCCAAACCGCTCTGTCCAGGTTCCTTCTTTTCTAGTTCTATTCATTTTTCTCATGTCTGTCTCTATTTCTCGGCGTAATGTGTTCTTTGGTCTTCCTCTTCTCCTTTGGCCTTCAGGATTCCATGTGGGGCTTGTCTCATGACGCAATTGGGTGATTTCCTCAAAGTGTACCCAATCCTTTTCCAGCACTTCTTCCTGATTTCTTCCTCCGCTGGAATCTAGTTTGTTGTCTCCCACAGTGGAATGCTGCTGATAGTGTCTGATCAATGGATTCGAAGTATCTTGCGTAGACAACTATTAATAAACACTTGTATCTTCTGGATGATGACCTTCGTAGTTCCCCAAGTTTCCGCCCTATACAGTAGAACTGTCATGACATTTGTTTTGAAAATTCTGATTTTGGTGTTGTTTGACAATCGTTTTGATTTCCAGATATTCTTCAGTTGTAAATATGCTGCTCTTGCTTTGCCGATCCTCGCCCTTACATCTGCATCAGACATACCATGTTCACCAATGATGCTGGCCAGATATGTAAAGATTTCCACATCCTCCAAAGCTTCTCAGTCAAGTATAATTTGATTGATGCATGTTGTATTGAATCGGAGAGTCTTGCTTTTCCCTTTGTTTATATTGAGACCTACTGCTACTGAGGCTGCTGCTACACTGGTCGTCTTCTCCTGCGTTTGTTGTTTGTGATAGAAGAGCCAGATCATCTGCGAAGTCTAAATCGTCCAGCTGCATCCTACCTGTCCACCGTATCCAGTGCTTTCCTCCAGATGTTGACGTCTTCATGATCCAGTCGATCACCAGGAGAAAGAGAAAGGGTGAGATTAGGCAACCTTGCCTAACACCGGTCTTTACCTCGACTGAGTCGGTAAGTTGTCCTCCACGGACGATTTGGCAGTTTATTCAATCATAGTAGTTCCGTGTGATATTGACTATCTTTTCAGTCACGCCGTAGTGTCGAAGAAGCCCCCATAGTGGTGTCAAGATGGTCATACTTTGAAATAACTATGAGGTTAATAAAATGACATTTATAAAAGTAGATATGTTAACCAATCAATAAACTAACTTGATAGTATCAATTGATAGACATACTCGTTTATAAATCATATTCAATCTTTGAAATTGAAATGGATCAAGTTTACATAGACGTTGACCAAGTTGCTGTCCTACATCTTTGCTGAAATCAAAAATGAAATTCATAAACAACGTTCTTAACAGGATTAGTTACAAGAGGTTGACAAAAAATTAAATATGATGAGAGGATTCAATGTTTTGACAAACAACAGGCTGACATATGAAGTTTCTGAACAAATTCGGATTTTGATTGAGATCGTGAACCGATCGATATTAAACCACAATTAAAAACTTGGAAGCACTGAACGGCCGTCTCGTTCTAATTTGAGACTCTTCAGCACTGCGCATCTACGATCCCGCGAGCGTAATCTAACATCAATCAGTTCATGATCTTAATTACAAACATAATAATACTCACAAACCAATACTGAAATTTCGATATATTAGACATAGTTGCTATTAGTCACAAAAACGATTATTATTATTTGTTTAAACACATAAATATTGGTACAAAGAAGCGCCAGATACATATGCGCCGCACAAATCTCATTTGATTTATGTGAGGGATGTGATGCTGTCCGAGTGTCCAAACCGAAGCATGTGGTTTTATTAGAGGCCCATACTCACAGCCTTTGACATAAAGGTCTGATCCACAAGGCAGTGGAGCATCGAGAGGAGATGCAGTCCCATGGTAGTTGGTGACCAACAACTGGTTCATATATCATTTGTTCCCTCAGGATACTGGAGCCAGCCTATGTGCACCATCGGTTTGAAATCAGGATTTTCCGACTCCCGTAGGTGGACTTCCTGTGTCCACCAACCAGGTTAAAGCTCCTGTCAGAGATTCGCTTTTCGTTCTCTCAATTTCGTTAACAGAACCTCAGTGGCAAGAGGCAGTGAGTGGGAGTTCCCTGACAGCGGCTATATACGCGGGGCCATGTAAGAGCATTTGGAGAGGGAGAGCAGACTCTCTCCACTCTCGACCGTACCAGCGCATTCAAAGGCTCACAAAAACCAACATCGTAACAAATATTTCGAGGTACAAAAATCATTATCATCTTAAGAATCAATAACTTCACCAAGAAAACATTTGTCATCAGTAGAGAAATTCTGAGATTAATATGTGTGTAATCATCAGTTGTCAGCTAATCATTAGAAATACATAATAAAGTAAGGTTTTATAAAACTCTGCATTTGTAAAGGATAGCCACCATAAAATCTTCGTTCTGAGACTAAAACAAAGACTTGTAAGCAAAGACAGATAGTTGCTAGCAGTGGAATCCAGGACGCGCGTTCCGTCCTATTTGGGACCCGTCATCTAGATGTACCTGCATCTCAGAGTTGATGTTCACTCTGGGACTCGAACGCAGTACTTTTCGCTTCAAACAATACTAAATGGATTTGAAACAAAGACTGTTATTTGTAATGGACTGAGTAATAGAACATAGTTTCTCTATTGTCGGTGAAAAGATACATTATAACTGAGTTAGTTGAGAACTTGTGACTATTTTTTATAAAGTACTAGCGATCACTTTGAGAGTACATACAAAGGATATGATAATTGTTACGGATTTTCAAGTGGCTGTTTACTATTATATGAAATCTCTCAAAAGATCTGTATCTGCAACGAATAATGATGCTTTTGAACAGCATAGATGCCAGCTAATAGCTTAAGTTGAGTTTGCCGCAGAACTTTAATTTATGAACGACAGTCGAGCGACGTTGAAGTGACCTTGAGAGTGTCCACTTAATAACTAGTACCAAGTGAGGGTTATAATCCACTGTGAGGAACTAGAATCACGATGGCTAAGTTAAGAAATTAGATTTAAGGTTTTTATCACTAACTGACATCAGCTGTAGTGCCAAAACGCTATTCTAGTGATAAACAGTGATCAGTGGAGTTCAACCAAGTCTGTTGTAGAGATATCAACTCGCTGAAGACCATTGGTGAACAGTTGCTCAAAATCACGTATCGGTTGAAGTTGAACATTACCACCGTTGGATGCCGGATCAGTGTTCTAGAGGTAAAGTCCTCGCGCGCGAGAGTGGTAGGTCCTGTGTTCGAATCCCGCGAGTGCGGTATCGTGGACGCGCACTGCTGAGGATTCCCATAATATGACGAAACGACCGTCCATTGCTTCTAGGTTTTCGATGGTGGTCTAGCTTCAATTTACTTATGATTTCAACTGTGAAAAAATGCTATTCGGTCAAATGGATGAATGAATTTAGCGTCAAAATCAAAGACTTGTAATCTTATATCTTAATGGTTCGTCCATAAATCATAGTCTCACCGAGTTTGCATTAACAATAACTCCGGAATTTAAATTTACACTATTTAACTGTAGCTGCCATAACTTTCTGTCCTAAAATGGCTTCAAATATCAATATGAAATACACATTTGAATAATCTGTACAATGAACAATAAAATTAAGAATAGAATCTTTTTTAGCAGGCGAAAGCACATTTTCTTCCGAACTCCAATCTTTATGTATGAAATAACAAGATGACAAGCAGACTCAATGAAGTTTAAGAATATTGGAATCAGGGTTTTCCAACTCTCCACCAACCCCGTTAAAGCGCCGGACATTCGCTTTCCGTCCTCTCAATTTCGTAAACAACAGTAATGCCACTAGAAGGCAGTGAGTAGAACTTCCCTGACAGAGGCTATATACGCGTGGCCATGTGAGAGCATTTGGAGAGGGAGAGCTAACTCTACCCACTCTCGGTCGTACCAGGGCATTTAGGGAATTGAATCTTTTATAACAGGCGAAAATGCGTTTGCTTCCGAAATCCGATCTTCGTGTATGAAATAACAAGACGAAAAGCAAAGTCGATGAAGGTTAGGAATATTTAAACATCTTGAGTGAAATATAAACACTTGTTCATGCAAAAAATCTGACTAATACTAAAAACCGATAAGTCACTCAGTGTTTTCCCAAAATTTGGACGTACTTAGAATCCAACACGACCATTATGTCATAAAACACCTCACTAACTGCTGTTTTGTTAACTATCGGTTTAACACCTCGACCTTTTATTGGATCTTCTTGTTTAGGTTCATTTTTCCTTGTTTCAACTATACAATGTAAAGTACTTTTTACAGATTTTCCAAAGTGTTTCTCTATAGACTTCCAGAATGGTTCTACAGAATCTGCAATGTAGAAATCAGAGTTTGTAGAATTCACGTTATTTATTGATGAATGAATGAAAATGTAATAATTAGGGTGCACTACTTCTTTAATACTTTTAAGGCTGAATATAAGTTGAACATTCAAACAGTACAGAGAATGAACTTGTAGATGGCGACGAGTCTTGATTGACTGTGATCACCACTACAGTAAGATTACGAGCCTGAAATCGACTTGATTCCTTTGATAGCTCATAAACCAGAAGTATATTTATTGGTGATCTCGTGGCATCGAAAGAATACCGAGACATGAAAACGAGTAAAGAAAATAAGGGCAGAGAGTAAGAAATTTCGAATGGACAAGGCGGGAGACCGAACGAAAGGTGATTTTGATACAGTTAAACAAAACGAGTACAGTAGAACAATCACTGGTACTTTTGATAATAATAATAATAATTGTTTTCGTTATACCAATCGCGTTCTCATCGAGAAAATCAGGTCACTACAAACTTTCACTGCAAACGCAGTAATATACATTGATAAAATTCGAGGATAAATTTGATGAGGAAAGATGTCGAATCATCAGAATTCATGGGTTTTGGACCACCTAACGTGTATTTGTAAGCTGCCATATTCATTCAATCCCATCAGAAATTCTGTGCTATCATAAGCATTGTTATTTATTTTGGTTAGAGTTAGTGATGAATTGTGAGATATGTAATTCATTTTACTTCGCCCTAATCATCTAGAAGCATTTGGATTTTAGTGCTGGAGTTCGGACTTGAACAAGTTAACTATCAATCACAAAATGAACACAAATTTCCTTCGGATACTAAGTTCATTAGCTTAAAGGGGAGTAATACTTCCTTCTAATAGTTTTTAGACTATAAGTGCTAAAATGTTAGACTTAACTAGCTGACATAATCCAGAACGTTGCTCTCTTTTCCACTTTTATACAACATGTAATGGTAAGAAATGGAATAAAAAATAAGCATATAAAATGTACTGACATATTTTATAAGCATTTTCTACTTGATCAAATTCATCACCCCAGAAATCAATCAGTATACTTGTCGTTCTCCGTAAATCGGAAGACATTATTGCTCTGTACAATTCATCAGCTAATAAAATAGATGTGTCTGTTAGTAGGTCTTCAAATAACTGATACATTAATCCCGATTTAATGTTTTCTTTTTCGTTCAATAGGGGCTAAATAGTAAAGAAAACAAGACCGTTAGTAATATTATAGAATAGGGCTACGAATGACAGTTATGAAACGTACTTTTGGACAGATCACTCAACAAGCGTTTAACTCCGTGGGTCTTAAAAAATAATAGATATGTCGTAGTTAACTACAAAGTCATATAGTTAATACGTTTAAATCACTGAGGATAATTTACTGTCTTCTATAATACCTTTCATTTGATATTCGAACATGTAGAAAGTTATATGAATTTCATTTAGTAATCGCAGTCTTAGCAGCCAAATTAGTCAGAAATTAGTTCATCAATTATGATACCAGTAAGTTGAACTGAAGAAAATAAACGTTTTCAAAAAACAATTTTTACCATTTGAAATCATTCGAACTTCTTACAAAGATGTCCTAATTAGTTACGATGACTTGATTTTGGTGTAACTAAATGAACTTTTTCACAGTTGAAAACATGAGTTAATTGGAGCTAGACCATCATGGAAAACCTAGAAGCACTGGACGGCCGTTTCGTCCTATTATGGGACTCCTCAGTAGTGCGCATCAACGATCCCGCATTCACGAGATTTGAACCCAGCAACTACCAGTCTCGTGCCAGAGCACTCAACTGATAAACCACTGAACCAACTTTTATCCAACATTATCTACAATCTACTTGGACATTTCAAATTAACATTCATTTGACGAATCATTTTTTAGTTTTAAAAGCTTCTGAAATCATTTTCGAGGAATTCGCTGAGGTCCGCTGATAAGTAATACTGATCCTCGTTTCTTACTAGTTATAGGGACTTAGTAAATGATCTATCGTCATTATTATCATCTTCTAAGATACATTTAGGAACGATCTGAATGCAAAAACGTATTACACAGTATTTTAATAAAAGGCATCATAGACAAACCTTTTTTAAAATCCTGTTGTACTGATGCATAATATTTTGTCGTTCTGCATTTGTACTTGATAACAAAACATTCATAATCATCTCTGTTTGGTGAGCTGTGAAGTATCGAAGATTAAAAGGTTTAATACATTCATCATATTATAGACATAGATATGTGAACAAAAGATTTTCTGAAGGGGTTTGGTGGAGATTTTAGTAATTTTATAGAGTTGAGGTCATGAGGCAATTAAAGACATTAACACCGTTGGATACCGGCTCAGTGGTCTATCGGTTAAGTTCTCCGGCGCGAGACTGGTTTGTCCTGGGTTGAATCTCGCGAGTGCGGGATCGTGGATATGCACTACTGAAGAGTCCCATAACAGGACGAAACGGTGGACCAGTGCTTCCAGGTTTTCCATGGTTGTTTAGCTTCAATTGCCTCATGATCTCAACTCTATAAAAAGATTTTTTAACAAGTGTTTATTATATCCTACGGTTATAAATACAAATTAATGTTCTGAATGATGAATTCAGGGCTTAGGAGAACATTATAAAAGCCACAGGTTATGAGACCAAGGCTTAAAAGTGTAGGGTTTTGTAGAGATCACAGAATTTTCACAACATAAATCATATCCATTTGGATTCAGAATACAGTGAACATCTGTTTCGTCCATCAGTGGAGCTCCTCTATGTTTCAAATCCAAGAGGCTGACACAGTGAATAGAACCCTGGATTTATAGTCCTACATTCCAACAACTGTTATTTTGATCGCTAAGCCATACAATACATTTTGCTGAACGTTTTGTGAGCTTTAGGTACAATCCATGTATTCAATGCATTCAACTGTGGCTACTAGAGTCAAAAGTAAATTACTTAGGTTATCCATCTTTTTTTGTATTTATCGGTTCATCTGATGTTGTAGATCATGTTACATAGACAGGAACTCGTAATGTCGTGCTCAAAAAAAACTTATGAGTATTATTCTCATATTTTCCATGTAAGTTAACAGAACACACACACATTTCAACAAATTGATTTACATTTACGCTTATTATCAGTATTTATGACATCAATTGACTCGCAGGCCGAATCAGGTAAGCAATGTCCACTTACCTTTAGTAGTATTTCCCATTTTGTAGACCTCTATGTCAGCAGACGTTCCAGAACTAACTATCTTTGGCTCATGAAGAATTCCTTCCACATTGACATGATGAAGCTGTGAACGAACGAATGGTGGTCTGAAATGATGGAAAATTGAACTGCAGTTTAAAATTCAAAAGACAAAATCCAATTTAAAATCCATCCGTCTAAATAACGTATTCCAGATTGTATGTTATTTAGTTTCGATATGTGTGGATACTAAAGAATGTTATTGAATCAAAGTTAGAAGTTATAATTATCGTACGTTGACACACAATTGACAGGAGGGACGGCCGTTTCGTCCTATTACGGGACTCCTCAGTAATGCGCATCCACGATCCCGCACTCGCGAGATTTGAACCAAGGACCTACCAGTTTCAAGCGCGAGCACATAACCTCTAGACCACTAGGCCGGCATCCAGCGATTGCTCACTAAATGTCTATCAAAACATTTGTCAATCATATCATGAGAGAAATCATCAAAGTTTAGGTTATAAATAGAAAGCTAACAGCAATTGGAAACAACACTACACAAATTGGCTTGGTACAATAATCTATTCAACATACTCATGCCTGTATAGTAATTGAGATTGTCGTTATCGTGATAGATTTAAAAAAATCCGGATAGAATTTGAATGATTTTCACCAAATAATCAACTTTTGATGAGATCAATATGATGTTGTCATTGAATAATTATATTCTATTCAATTATAATTTAACAAAACAGATTCCAGCAGAGGAAAAAATCAGGAAGAAGTGCTGGAAGTGGATAGGACACACATTGAGGAAATCACCCAACTGTGTCAAAAGACAAGCCTTCACATGGAATCCTGAAGGCCAAAGGAGAAGAGGACGACTAAAGAACACATTACGCCGAGAAATGGAGACAGATATGAGAAGAGTGAACAAAAATTGGATAGGACTAGAATGGAATGCCCAGGACAGAGTGTGTTGAAGAATGCTGGTCGGCGGCATATGCTCCATTGGGAGTAACAGGCGTAAGTAAGTAAATAAGCAAGTAAGTATGAGTTTGTCAATATGAACTGTTATGAATTGATTGAATCGATACTCAGCGGTGGAAAAGGATTTTTGAAAATAAAGCTACATTTCCAAATTAGAAGTTAGTATTGCACTAAACGTAAATGGAAAAGAGGAAGACCGAATTATGTACTGGGTCGAAAATGGGAAGCAGATATCAAAATGATGAATAGCAACTGGAAACAACTGGAAAGGATTGTTCCGCACAGAGTTGGATGGAGAATGCTAGTGAGAGGACTATGTTCCTCCATTACGGATAACAGGCGTAAGTAAGTAAGTAAGTTAGTAAGGATTATTCAACGCTATATCATAATTCTAACGATCATAAGTCTGATTGAGCATAGAAAAATTGATTATGAAACTGTTATAACAAGTATAAACTTACTTTGGTTCATCATAAGACTGAAATTGAAATTAGGATGTAATATTTATCAGTCAGTCAAGAATTGAAAATTTACAAATTTTCATGGTTGAAATCATGAGTTTATTGAAGCTAGACCACCATGGAAAACCTGAATCACTAGACGGCCGTTTCGTTCTATTACGGGA
>NW_017386321.1:0-6643 GCF_000237925.1 Schistosoma mansoni
AGTAATTTTGTGGCGGACATGATGGAATGGTTCGACGAATCCACTAAATGTATCAATATTCGTGAAATTTTTCTTGACAAACTGTACGTTGATGTTCCGCGTAGTGCTACAATTGGACGCCGCCCCCAGACAGGAGAACCAGACAATATACACGCTTCAACGCTACAATATGACCAGCACAACTCAATCCTGTGTCGCAATCACACAGGTACCAAGCACTCTGGTGGACCATTCGCACCATTCATATACACATTCACAACACATGTATCACATGTATTTCGATCAGTGATTGCGTAAGAACGCTTGAAACCCATTGTCTGGTGTCGGAATAGTAAGACAACACCACCAAGATCATTTTTATCTCATTTGCGAAATTTTCATGTTTCCGACTCTCCAGACCCTGAGTTAGGGGTAGTGCCCCTATATAACATGACGAGTGAGAGCAGGTGTAAATAGTAAAATTTCAATTTCAATGTACATGTACATGTCATACATCATTGAATAGCACTTCATTGGATAAGTAACAAAAAGGAAATCCCATTGAAAAATAATAATCGATTCAAAAGTTATGAACAATGAAATAATAGTTTCAAGACTCATTTCTGCCAGACATCGTCCTCAGGCTTAACCCGAACAGTATAGCTCAATTCCGCCGCCCCTAGACAGGAGAACCAGACAATATACACGCTTCAACGCTACAATATGACCAGCACAACTCAATCCTGTGTCGCAATCACACAGGTACCAAGCACTCTGGTGGACCATTCACACCATTCATATACACATTCACAACACATGTATCACATGTATTTCGATCAGTGATTGCGTAAGAACGCTTGAAACCCATTGTCTGGTGTCGGAATAGTAAGACAACACCACCAAGATCATTTTTATCTCATTTGCGAAATTTTCATGTTTCCGACTCTCCAGACCCTGAGTTAGGGGTAGTGCCCCTATATAACATGACGAGTGAGAGCAGGTGTAAATAGTAAAATTTCAATTTCAATGTACATGTACATGTCATACATCATTGAATAGCACTTCATTGGATAAGTAACAAAAAGGAAATCCCATTGAAAAATAATAATCGATTCAAAAGTTATGAACAATGAAATAATAGTTTCAAGACTCATTTCTGCCAGACATCGTCCTCAGGCTTAACCCGAACAGTATAGCTCAATTCCGCCGCCCCTAGACAGGAGAACCAGACAATATACACGCTTCAACGCTACAATATGACCAGCACAGCTCAATCCTGTTTCGCAAGATGATTATTTACTGTATATTCAGTATTTCAAGGCACAATGAGGGCTAGTACTTTCAATTTCGATGGACTACACTTCAGACGAGAGACTCATTACAAGATTAACAGCTACGTTGCTTGAATATCAAATAAACTATAGTCAGTATATGATGTATATCAAAATAAAAGAAGTATAAACATCTTATGGATTACTTACCAACATCTGAAATCTGAAAGCATAAAGCTAAAATCATAAATAATGCAACATGGAAACTCATTGAACAGTGATTAGAATTCGGTTAACCAGCAAAGTTGGTTTGCTGGTTAACCGAATTCATTCATATTGGTAGTTCGTTTTCACTGTTTTCAACAGTCATTGTCACTGGAGCATTGTAAGGCATGTCTCCATTGCTAAAAGTAATGAGTTTGACTGTGGTGTAATCGGAATTAGTCAACTTTGAGTTGCGCAATCACTGATCGAAATACATGTGATACATGTGTTGTGAATGTGTATATGAATGGTGCGAATGGTCCACCAGAGTGCTTGGTACCTGTGTGATTGCGACACAGGATTGAGTTGTGCTGGTCATATTGTAGCGTTGAAGCGTGTATATTGTCTGGTTCTCCTGTCTAGGGGCGGCGGAATTGAGCTATACTGTTCGGGTTAAGCCTGAGGACGATGTCTGGCAGAAATGAGTCTTGAAACTATTATTTCATTGTTCATAACTTTTGAATCGATTATTATTTTTCAATGGGATTTCCTTTTTGTTACTTATCCAATGAAGTGCTATTCAATGATGTATGACATGTACATGTACATTGAAATTGAAATTTTACTATTTACACCTGCTCTCACTCGTCATGTTATATAGGGGCACTACCCCTAACTCAGGGTCTGGAGAGTCGGAAACATGAAAATTTCGCAAATGAGATAAAAATGATCTTGGTGGTGTTGTCTTACTATTCCGACACCAGACAATGGGTTTCAAGCGTTCTTACGCAATCACTGATCGAAATACATGTGATACATGTGTTGTGAATGTGTATATGAATGGTGCGAATGGTCCACCAGAGTGCTTGGTACCTGTGTGATTGCGACACAGGATTGAGTTGTGCTGGTCATATTGTAGCGTTGAAGCGTGTATATTGTCTGGTTCTCCTGTCTAGGGGCGGCGGAATTGAGCTATACTGTTCGGGTTAAGCCTGAGCTAGGCGATGTCTGTCTCTCCTATTAAACGATATTAAACTGTACTGTTTGCATTGTCATATGAATGTGTGAGTGATGTCTGATTGTCCTGAAAAGTAATGTAAAATTTCCCTGACCCACAAGGGTATTTTATATAACTACGATTTTCAGCTGTGATCAACACTAGAATATGAAAGTATTTTAACAGGCATCTGAATCACCTGTCATAAATCAGTCTTCAAACTATTATTTCATGGTTCACGAATGAAAAGTGTTTCAATTTCATAGCAAAAAGTTTCTCAACTCTAACATGTAGATGCTCGTGCGAATTTTGAAGCGTTTGTAAGTTTTTTTAGAAAATATTTTATAAGAACCTATCGATACTATTATCATTTTACTACCGAAATTGCAAATAGGTTTCTAGTTAACAAACTAATAATTCTAAACCACAAAATGAAAGCAGATTATATTAGACAAAACTACAGGTTACAATAGTTTTAATACTCTAATTGTATACTATAACGAATAGACAAAGTATTGCCATTTGTCCCAATATTAATAAAGCCTAGGATACTATAAATAACACTCTATTGGTTTTGATCTTCATACTCTCTCTAAAAACTCGATTTACAGTTTACCTTATAAGGGTTTCTAAAACTGTATAAGCTAGTTGACATACATATTAGGGGCTTTAGTCATCAGAAATACTTTTGTCCATATACATCTTTAGTAACGTACTATTCATAAACTAAACAGTATTTCATTTAATGTTCGTTTGATAACATACTAACAATGGAAACTTGACAGTTTGCATGTGTGAATTATCAGATTCTTGTTGATAGTAACATTTATCGTATACGGAAATTCCAAAAGAGGGACTCAAATGACGACTAACTCCATGTATTGCTGAAATAGTTACACTAATTCATCACTCAGTTGTAAGCGTATCATCCACTACTCGTCCATGAAATAATTTTGTCGAATATGTTGTACTACTGTTAACAGTTTAAGTACCATATAATCACCAAAACAAATATCTGTGGTTGGACTCAGTTAACAAGGGATATTGCCCACACAATTAAAATTACCTGCTTTTCATTTAAGTAATTTACATAAATTTGGTGATGGATAATCCATGATCTGGTGTGTACCTCAGATACTCACAACAACCAGTGGCATTCAATGTAAATTGTCTTTGTACTATTGATATTGATACAGCAATTTATTTGCAGTTGAATTTACACCAATATCATATTGTATCATTACTAGTATTGATCAGTCCTCGATATTTAAACCTCCGAATGTTCAGTGAATCCTAACATTAGAAATCTGTTTTGTAGCAATAATACCTTTATTTCCTGAACATTTATAAACCATCAGATGAATTTGTTAATTGGAATCTTATAAGAAAAAGTTACTAAAAAACTAGCAATCCCGTAAGTTCTCCTTAAACGTCTTGTGTTAAGAAAGGTTAAATTATGTTATTCGACTCCATGTTTAGTCCAACAAACGTCTTCATTTTAGTGATCTCACTTGTTGTCTAATCTTTCACCATATTGACCCGTGCAATATGCTGAAGATTACTGAATAATCTTAGTGTGCTATAAATAAGTCAGACAGAATTTCGTCTTGTATTGGAGCTCAAGCACTAAGTTCATTTACATGGAATCAATTATAATTTCTGATTCGAATATAAACTTATTTGTTCATATTCTCTGTATGGATGATGATATAGTGATCTGTAAATAACTACTGAGGCCTTAAGGCCTATTGGTCGATGAGATAATTAAAACCCAGATTTTGAACAGAAGAGAATGCTGACAAGTAGATATTTTCTTAGTTTAGTTCTATTCATATAAAACTGAGGATTCATAAAGCGAACTATTATAGGTACCTGATTGTACAGAACAAAAATAAAAGGGTTTGATGTAGCACAACTCTATCTTAATATAATGGTGAAACAAAAAGCAAATAGTTAACTAATGACAGATCTGTAACAATAACAGATATCGCAACTCTGAATAGGTTGAAGAGGACTTCCAAATATAGAAGAATAACACATGCAATAATACTAAAGTCCATTTATTATAAAATAAAGAGGTAAACGATAATTTCAAACCAAATAGTTCTAGAAATTTAACCTTTAACTGTTAACGTCTTCGATGTAACCAGATGAAGTGGGAATTTCTCCACCATCTCAGAATTTTTACATAAGATTAGTCTTGACATTCATACAAAATGGAATTCATGAAAAACAAACACACTGATCGAATACATTAGACTATTCAATCAAATGGTTTCACAGTACTTGGGCACCGAGTTGATGTGAGACTTAAGGAGAAGAAGAAGAAGAAGAATGTATATGTAAAATTTCAGCAGATGAATTTGAAATCAATCCAACGTTTTACCTGCTAATCTGCTTCAACATTTCTGAACAAAGTATAAATAAACATCAAAATCACCGAACATAAACAAGTACCATAGCACCATGTACTTATCTATATATTCGATAATTTCGATTATATTTCCTTGCAAGAGCTTGAATCAGATTGTCAGTTGAAACATTCGATTGACTTCAAATTCATTCATTGAGATTTTACAACTACATTCTTCTTCCCTGATGAAAATAATTTGACTGATTGTTTACATTTATAAAGTTGAATCTTAAGATCCAAGCCAACTAATGTAGAATATACTTGATGAAATTGACAATCTATATCGACATTCTTTTTGGTTTCAAGTACATTCATGAATAATAAGATCTAATGATGAACATGTTCTGATTAGAAATCTATAGACGTTTGTTACTAATACTTGGAGATGAATTATATTATTGAGGAATTACAAATGGGTGTATAGGTTTGCCACATGGTCTCTTCGATTATGAAATATTTATCTCATTCATTCTCTGAGTCTTATTTCACTTTCACATTATGAAGACATTATAATAAGAAACCGATTGTCTATTTAAATAGGTAACTGTAAGTTTTAACAATAACTGTCTAATTTCTTTATGCGATGTGTTTTTGTGTCATAAATTTGCTAGAGACATTCAATTTCAGTGGGTTTTTAAAGTCTGCATTGAGAACGTGAAAAAACATTTCATAAGTGAACGACTACCGAAACTTTTATGGAATATGAAGTGACCAGTGGAGTTCAGACCATGTCTGTTGTGAGATAGGAACTCACTGAAGACAATCGGTGAACGGCTGCTCAGATTTCGTGGATTGTTTGAAGTAAGACATTAACACCATTGGATAGCGGCTCAGTGGTGTAGTAAATAGGCGCTCCTACGCTAGACTGATAGTCCAGAGTTCAAATCTCGTGAGGCGGGATCGTGGATGCGCACTGCTGAGTAGTCCCACAATAGGACGAAACGGCCGTCCAATGCCTCCAAATTTTCCTTGGTGGTCTAGCTTCAATCGACTAATGAATTAAACTATAAAGTTCATGATTTGTCTAAATACTTATTAATAACCATTATCTGAAAACGTAGAGGGCTGTATCTATGTCGTAAGATTCTAATAAGCAGTTTAAACGGATCCTAGTTCCAAGCGAACCTTAAGATGATGGCGATTAACTCAGTTGAAAAACTACATACCTTTCGAACTGAACATTCTGACTGATTATTCGGATTGTGTTATTCACTTTAAATAAGTATCTCTTTAATTAAAAGTGTAGAAATATTTAATTTTTTTACTGAACATTCGAATTATCTAATGCAAATCTGTATAAATACAATGGTAGACCATATATATATATCACCTTATTAAACGTCCAACTATGAATTATCAGAAGTCTATAAGATGTGATGACAGCTGATTCATTTCAACAGTATATTACCGACTATCGTAATTAAAGTTAAGCCTCCACCATCTCAAGTTAAGCCTAATCAATATTGATCATTAGATATGATAGCTATGTTCTTGTTCATCATTGTTCAATCTATAAAACTTGAACAAATGTAAAATTTACGTATTCACACTTCTTATTTTCAGGGTTAAATGAATAGAGAACAGATAAATCTGCTAATACTTCATGACATATTAATAACATTTTTATAATAATAATATATAATCTTATCAATGCAATTGTACGACGTTGTTTGATACTCATAGAACATTGTCAAGTTGTCTGGCTTTTGTTGAACATGCAACGCATTCATTCATAATGAACGCTACTTTTTATAATTTTAACAGGGTTACGAAGGATCA
>NW_017386321.1:6843-8724 GCF_000237925.1 Schistosoma mansoni
AATAAATGTATATGTCTAGTGAAATGTATTTCGTCCTAGGGTAGAAAAGACCATATATAAAGCCGTGTAGTCCAGGACAATCATTTATCTTATTCATTTGATTGGAGTAGAGTGTACGACATCAATCGTTGATGTATGGTAGTGCGTTGTTTAGTCCGTTATGTTATGTGATCATTGGTTTTGTGATGGGATATCACACATAATAATACTTTTCACCATAGATGTCAACAAGTATTCAATGACAACACAATAACTATGTAATCACACTTTTGTTATAAGTGTACATCACATGCAACATAGAAAAGATCAAGTTTAACTGCTTGTATATGAGTATGAATTGTTGCATTAATAGCGTTTAGACAATATTTCTTTTTGTTCGTGATTAGTAGATTACGAAGATAGATAGATTGACATATGTGAGGCTATGCATTTGAGCTTTATAAGCTAGCTAATTTGAGTTATCCTATTCGAGACAATTGCAAATGCATCAACTTTATATTTAACACGACTTTTAAATTATCTGTCTGTCATTGGAATCTCATTCGACCAGTAAATTAAAACTAGTGAGATTAACGTCATGTCTGCGTAAAATTGTTCACACACTTTACGTGAGTGATTGTATGATTACATTGAATTACAAGATTACATGAATGAATTAAATGATTCATTGGGTACTGCAATGAAATGGTAAGTGTTTATGAAGTTTGTGATGAAATGAACAACACTCTACAAGTGAGTATTACATTCCACTATAAAGCACTTATGGTGTTATTATATGCAGTCATTCAAAAGTTATTAAAATAAAATAGTTGCACACTACACCCGGTTTCACTATAGAATTTGGGCGTTCGCACTCTTCTATGGGTTTTTTTCCGAGTCACATTTTCCTTCACAACTTTTGAACAGCTGTATGGATTTCGCTGATTTTTTGGTTTATCTTGTGCAACATTGCATGGTCTATTGAATAAAATATCCAAAATCATAGCGCAGTTCTTCATTCTTATGGCTAAGTTTGAGAGTTGTTCAGCGTCTTTACAAACAAGCTTTACATCATTGAATAAATCTTCCGCCGTTACTCTTGCTATTACGTGAGCCTGACCAAACAATCGTTTCAAAATTTCTCTGGCTCACTTAGACCCAACCGAAGCCTCCATCACTACGCATCCTTCAATGGCTGAATTTGCCTTACCCTTGCAGTGATGGAGCAACTAGAGTAAACGTTGACTGTCATCAGAGACCTCTGACGCTACGTATATCTCAAATTGTCTCATGAATTTCCAACGAGTAACGATCGGGAATGGTTTCAGCATTCAGACGCCGATAATCACCAGTTGGACGCCAATCATTGCTATCGTTTTTAGGGACCATGTATAAGGGAGATGACCAAGTGCTTTTTAGCGATCGAATTACTCCTAAGTCTATCATGTTTTTGAGTTCGTTTTTAGCTAACCTAAGCTTTACGGGAGCCAGTCGGCGTGCTTTTGAGAGTGAAGATGGTCCTGTAGTCGAGATGTGATGTGTAACAATGCTGGTTACACACGGCAATTTCTGTTGTGGTTGACATATCCCGGAGTGTTCATCTAGTAATGGTTGATATAAGGGGACTATGGCGCGCTTAATTGTGATCGGAGGTAATCTGCAACCAGAAAAAGGAGTTACGCAAACAGATAACTTAGTGTTTCCGTCTATTAACCTTCGTGAGCGTGTGTCGATGATTAGATTGTGGTATTGTAGCAGGTCTATACCAATGATTGGCATAGAAACATTTGAAACAACGAAGATCCAGTGAATGAATTTGCTCAAACCCACGTTGAGGTAAATGTACCCTTCACCATACGTAGCTATTGGTTATCCGGTAGGCTCAAAACAGACTCGTGAAGT
>NW_017386321.1:8924-18177 GCF_000237925.1 Schistosoma mansoni
ATGGCGGAGAAGAGTTGTAGCTCAGGTGGGTGATTTTGATGTAGGTTTGATCTCTGAGCTTCTACCCGAAGTTTGTGCTGATGATGTCGTTCAGAAGAACGATGAAAGCTGCACGACCAAACCATCAAGTTTAGAGAACAAAACCTACATCAAAACAAAAACCAGGCAATATAGTCAACGTTAGCCAGCACATTTATTATGGCATTTCTATCACAGAGTCATTTCGGTCATTTTTTGAGTTTAAGAAAAACCGAGTGTCATATGAAGATCTCCGGTTTAACAAAATGATACTATCAATGTTGGAAAAAATACTAAGTTGCCTACCAGGATAAGATTTGTCGTTAGCAGAATTATGTCTCACACAAGTATCATACATAATTCTCTAGCTAATCAATCTGTGAATATATGGGGTATGTTGACTATCAAGCAAGTCGAAACGAATATTTGAAAAAAGGATGTGGTTGTTTCTCTCTGAAAAGTATGATAATTGAAAATATGCCAGATTGAGCTAATGCACGTTAGTGCAACACTTTATGTAGCATATTTCTCGTTGATCAAATGAATTTGTGGATACTGATAAGAACATTAAGTTATAATATACTTATGACTGTTTAGTGGACTTTAATTAACACGGATCTTTTCAGAAGTATTTAACTTTGACTCTCCAGACCTGAACTAGGGGTAGTAACCCTATATAACATGGCAAGTAAGAGCAGGTGTAAATAGTAACATTTAAATTTCAGTGTACATGTCCATGTTATACATCGAAATAATTATACATGTGATGTGAATGTGAAAATACGAATGGTGCGAATGGTCCAACAGAGTGCTTGGTACCTGTGTGGTTGCGCCACAGGATTGAGCTGTGCTGGTCAGATTGTAGCGTTGAAGCGTGTATAGTGTCTGGTTCTCTTGTCTAGGGGCGGCGGGATTCAGCTATACTGTTCGGGTTAAGCCTGAGCTAGACGATGTCTGGCTCTCCTATCATACGAGATTAAACTGTACTGTTTGCATTGTCATATGAAAGTGTGGATGGTGTCTGATTCTCCTGAAAACGAATGTAAAATTACCCTGACCCACAAGAGTATATTATATAACCACAATGTTTAACTGTGATCAACCATACAATATGAAAGTGTTTTAACAGGCATCTGAATCACTTGTCTTGAAACTATCATTTCATTGTTCATAACCAGATGGGTTTTCCTCTGTAAATTAGATATTGGTCAACGGCATAGAATAAACAATATTCCATTAATAAAAACTTTGATATTGATAATTTCACAAAATTACTCAAACAGTTATTTTATTCGACAACAATCTGTGTTACTCGAAGAAACTACTGTTTGATTAGTGTCGACATCATTCTAAAGTCAAACAATACACCTCTACTGTGTTAGGGGGCAAACCATTTTTAAATATTCCTGACTTATTACGAAAGCGAAGGCTTTAATTGATTCATTAGTCTTCGTTTTTTCGTATGAATTAAGTATACTCTTGTCATTATCTTCTCACCGCAATTTCGTCCTACGTTTGAATAAAGATGATAATTAATACAAGCTCAAATGATGTATGAAAATTATTCATTTGAACATTGAGATGGAAATCAGTTCTCGCCTTGTGTATTGACAAACGTTTTAGTTTTCAAATACAATCATCACGGTTGTGATTTGGAATCTGTGTCTGGTTTAAGAAATCGTTTTCCATTTTCAACAGTTCACTTTCAATGAAATGCTTTATGTTTCTGTGATAACAATCCTCGGAGACTTTAATCTACTTAGCTGATTACAAATTGTTCTATTTCTATGTATTGAATAGAAAAATCATTATCTTTTTCTATCTTTACATTTATTAACAGTCAGCGTTATAATATGTTATGCAATTAGAATCGATGTGACTTTGTTCAGAAGTTACAATTTCATAATAAACAACGATGAGATCGCTTGATAGAATGTGCTTAATGGTGACCGGTGCAATAGTGAGCGATATTGTATGACGAATCGGCTTGGATAATTGAACCCTATGAACTATCAAGTTATATTCAATGTCCTTTAAACCTTTTCTTTCTTACTTTCTTGATTCATGAATGTTTATTATCTTTGAGTTGGTGTCTGTTAGTAATAGACTATTCAAGACTATTTTTTCGATCATATTTGTATGATTATGCACTTCGAATACATGCATTTTTTGAAACAGCTGATCAATAAGCAACCATGAATGGTCTTTTGGTACTAGACGATTCATTTATACCAAAGCAATTGGAACATCAAGATGCCGTATATTTATTTCGATCACATATAGGAATTGATGAACTACATAATCTCAGTAAAAGATTCTGTTGTTGTATCGTTTAATAGATATGAAACGTCGATTACTCAGTCAGAAGCTTTTGGAACACATTTTCAAGAAGTGAAATATTCTTCTCAGTTGGTTGTTTTGAAACGTCCACCATAACGTTGAATTGATAATATTCTTTGAAAATTTCTCATGAGAGATGACTGAACATTTAACTACACCGGTTCATCAAAACGTGATTGATTGAAAGACATAGATAATCATTATTCGGAAATATAAACATCTTTTTTGATATTCATTATTCCAGAGGAATTATTAGCGGTCAGAAACGTTTTTCAAATGAATGTTAATGGTTCAAGTGAGTAAACATTAAACGATCGTTTGATCACACGCGTGAAACCTTTACAAATGCAATTTCACTCATTGGGATTGCTCAAACTTTGCCTGTACAAATTGAACAAATCCAGCCTTCCAAAAACCAAACAAATAAGTAAAGGTGCTACTATTCTGTTAAATGAGAGTAGAATTGAATCCACTCACAAATTGAGTTCATGCATTAGGACTTGTGGAACAGTTGAAATGAACTGGAAAAGACTGGATTTGACAGGTATAAATACATCATCATGGATAAATGAAGTCACAATCTTATTCCTCTTGTTGTAAAATGAATGCAGAGATTTATTATCATTTCAGGTTTCAATGGAACTTGATGAACAGTCCGAGTTTCAAAATAGATGGTCTGTGTCATACAATCCTCAGAAATTTGAAGCTGCAAACAATACATTTATCTACGCATCCAATTATCGCATAGTCATTTCTAAACAGTAACTACTAAAACTATGAAATTGTTATTTTCATAAAACCTTGTCTTTTTTCAATCTACAAAAAGAACACTGTAGTCAGAATCACGCAACCGGTAGATGTATTAATGTGATGATGACCATTTTGTTTCTCAAGTGTAATGTGTAGACAAACACTTCACAGCTTATGTCATGCGTACTGAGTGTCCATTGTTTCAAATAGAATTATTTAAGATATTGCGCAAATGTAAATACTTCTCTGACTATCAGATCTTTGATGGTGAAGTAGATGAATCATTGTTTACTCAACAACACAATGGTCATACAACTTCCGAATCTAGACATTTGACATTTGTTAGAAAGGATTCATGGCAGTCTCATTTCAATGACGTTCACTTCAATGTGTTTATTTTCATTCTATCTGATGAAATCATTTCAGATTACACAGTTAATATTCAAAGAAATATTTTCAGTGTTACATCTAAGAACAACTTGTTCATCGCTTACATCTTTAAGTCTAAGTACCAATGGTGTTATTATTGTAGAGGCCACAGTCAAGATAACTATCCTATTACACCCAAATGAGAAGATAGCTTTCAATTATGATAACGTAAGGTGAAAAATTTAATGGAAATTTATTTTGTTACAAATACTTCAGATCATTCCACTATTTCATATTAACCAATACTGTCAAGTGTATCTCGTTACTTTGAACATGATAGAAAAGTATCTGCATTTAATTTTGTGGAAACAGACTAGTTGACACTATTATCAATCCACTAAAGAATAAATATCCAAGCATGTATTAAAGACAATGAATAATCAGAAGTGAAGTCCCATCCCAAAATCAATGATGTGTTCGTGCTAAATAGTAGCCTACTTTGAATGTTTGAGTACTGAACGTAAAGAGTCATATTCTGTTAAGCTTAACTTCATGTAATGAAAATTGACTGTTCATAAAGTTCATTTTGGAATATCCTTAGTGCAGCATCCTCTCCACTCTACACATTTACATTTCATTTCAACGGACGACGGTAGTCATCTCACAGTTTGTCGTTTCATATCATAATGGAGAGATATTTCGTAATTCTGAACCCAAGTTGACAAGTATATCTATACAGATTGGATGGAAAATTCATGGAAAGATAACGTTGAATACAGGTATGCCTAGTGTTAATGTGATTAGTTGTCTTTGAATGAGATGATATAAATGATAATACATTTCTCCAGTAATTATTCGATTTAGTATCAATGAATGTGTGGTGAAAAATCTTGCCTCGGACATCCAACACTCTTCTTTCAGATTCCCAAGGAAATTGAAGAAAGTGGGTGGCAATCGAAAATCTTTGGAAGAATAAATTGTGGAGAAGGTAAGGATCATTTCAGAATATCTTGTTAACACTTTGATATATGGTGACGTACATCATGAATCATTTACTAGTGTAATATTATTTTTTATTTGTACTCAGTCATGAGCATGTCAATGCAGAAAATTTATGTAATCTATCAGAGTATTCGAATAAAGCTTTCCAAGACTGAAGAATGGTCAGTTGTTTCTTTTGTAAAATCAGATGGTGTATATGTCATAGAAGTGTCGTGGATAATTGTGCGGAGAAAAACTGAGATACTATTTGTTAACACACTATGTCCAAATGTTTATGAATACTGAGAATTCAACGTTAACTAAATGTTCACATTTCTTGTACTAGAATTGCAGTGTCACACCTGATTGAGAACGACTGTGTTGGCTAATTCAGAAAGTGTTTGATATTCTTGACTAGGTCTTTTATTCAGAGGATAAATATAATTAACTGAGTTGAAATCCAAGTATTTATGTCTTCGATTCATCAAAAATCTTAGTTGATAATATTACAGAAATGATTTGAGTTATTGATTTGAGGTGTTGCTTCGGCTTTACACGCTAAACTTTATCGATAATGAACTTCAATATTCATATTTGCCGACGCTCACTCAATTAGATCCTTCGAGTGAAACAACCGACCTGTATGAATGTCCTTACCACAAACGTTTGGAGGGCTATTTGTGAAATTCTCGCACACATGATTACCGCTAGACGCACACAAATATAGATATATGATATCTAGCAGACAGTATATCCGCTCAATTATTGACTAGCAGTAAGACGGTCACACATGCAGTCCTCAGTCATCTCACCACTCAATGCATAAGAAAGTGTGTTTTGTAAGAAGCAGAAATAAAGCAGTGCTACTACAAAACTAATATTTCCTTTATGAAATGCTCAATCGTCTTGTTTCATTGAAATAAACATGTGCTTTTGAAAGTTGAAGATTAGTTTAGTGTGGAGCAATGAGTGTATGAGATCAAATGGTAAACCGTGTTTTAAGAATGGATGTGAGAAGTTCACCAAACGATGATAATTACCACTTCATATCGTTGGTTTGAGTCCTCCAATTGATGTTCTGGTCTGCAGTTGATAGGTCTCTTGTTGATAAATGCACATCGATGTTGCATTGGGTCACAAGCATTGTGCGTAAAGATGGATAGAGAATAGCAGCGAAATCAATTTTTCACTCTGAAAATTAATCGGAAGATTTATTAAGCAATTCAAAATATGAATTAAAGCTTCACACCGTTGCAAAAGTCATTTGGTATATATGGACTGCTTAGCTAAATGGATAACAAAAATTAATTTGAAGTGAATGTTACTGAGCTTCAGTGTTTGATAAGTCCTAGATAAGTTGAAACGCATGTCCGAGATCACCTTACTGGTCACCATTTTTCTTTAATTTGTAGATTTCTATGTTGCCTCAGTGTAACCAGCATTGTGAATTAATATGTAGCGAGTTGTTTGTAGGTTTTCCGGACGCTCAACTGACTTCATAAAGTAATCCAGAAATGAACTTATTTCATCGAAGATTTGCTTTTTGATCATTGGTCACTTTCAAAACTCAGAGCATTGTAAAGCATAATTTTTAAGACAATCATCACTGTAACAGCAGTGAAAAATTCTATAGTTCCCTATTTTGACCGCTCATTAAATAGCACAAACAACTTGTTATACTTACCAAATGAAGTCAAAATTCAAAATGTCGTATTCTTTATAATTTATCATACATGAGAACACAGAAAATGAAGTACCTGTTCCTTGCAAAATGGATTAAAAGTGGTAAATTGGTGGAGTATGAAGTTATCGGAAGTATGTGGACTATTATTCAATCAGCATTAAATATTTACACATTCAAATAAATCACCTTCTTTATTCACATTGAAAATTTCATAGGTAACTGTAGTCGGCTATTAAACGATATGCAGGCATTCATTTCAAATGACGTTTCAATTACCATTTACAACTTCTCGTTGATTTGTTGTTAAATAATAAAAAGAATAGAGATCCGTTAACATCTACCTTAAAATTTGCTTAAAGATAAGATCACAAAATAAAACTTGAGATGCTTTCAGTTCCGTAAAATATTAAGTGTCAGTTAGGTGATTGTAAATTCATGAAGAATCTTCCGTTATTCTTTTAACACATGATGTAGAACGTTTCTGTGACAGTGAAGTTGTGAAAACTATTCATGTACTTGCGATTGCCTTAATAAACAATGGTCAAATTTCCTAAATCTCTTCTTTTTCAATTACTTCCGATAAATTAAGTAGATGAAGAAGTTATGTCTCGACATCGCACTTTATCATACTCAGTTCGATAGCTAATTTCATAGTATGAAAATGTGTTTCTTTCAAATGAATACATATATTGAATAACTACAAACAATTTTTACTTTTCCATGTCTTCTCCAAAGGAAATATTATTTCGACTATTGAGAGAATCATTTCATTATTCAATGATCAGATAGACTTCAATATTTGTCTAATGGAATTTTTTCTTTTATCATCGATGAGTGGTGTTGATCTAAGTGATCTGATTCACTAACTGACGGAACATGGGCCAGTATGCTGCCACCTTCATTGATGTCCACGATCACAGAAGCTAGAATGAAAATTGTCATCAGCGATTTTAAAACAACGTCCTATTTCCTTTATTTTTCAACTGACTAAACACGACTGAAAAGAGATTTTCAGTCTATGAACAACTGACTTTCTTGCAAAGAGCTCGATCATAAAACTGGTTGCATGAAAATAAAGTTTATAACCATCAAAGTTCATTGCAGCACGCTTTGCTAAACTCAGTCTAAACATAGTGTGTACATCTTTGATTAGAGTTATGGAGATACATCAATTTCGCATTATGCATTGTGATGACAATTTCCATTGAATGAAATGTTCACTCAATTCAGATATCACCATCACATCATTGAATTATAGTTAAAGGTTTTGTATTTTTCTTTTCTTTTGTTTATTGACTTCAAATGAAATCACCTTATTGTTTTCACAGAAACTTGTTCGAAATACATTACAAGTGAAACATGCAAAAAAGCAGCGACATCGACTATGACATGTATTTGGTTTGAGATAGCAGAGAAATGTATAGAAAGTAACGATCAGGATACTCATGGCTTGAAAGTAAATGACTGCCGTGTTGAGGTGAGTACTTATTAAAGTTCATAGATCGTTTGCAATATCCTCAAATTTCACATTCCGAAGAAATGTTCTAACTATGAAGAAATGACTTGCATTATTCCCCCAGTGGCCGTTTCTAATCAGATATAGGTACAATGCTTCCTTTACGTGGAACCAGTAAACTAAGGATCAAAGCGTCGCTCACCATCAGCGTTTGAAAGTGTATTGCTTCTTCAGCTCATTGAATGCGCCGTGATATCAAACGTACGAAATGAAAACCGTAGATCCATGTGAATTGTCATAATACGCCGATGAAATCCGTTGAATGTAAGAAGCCTAAACTATTGAAATTTTGATATTTAGTAAAACCTACTAAGTTTTTGATATTTTTAGGAAAATAACTAACCAAATAATCAAGGTGAATTCCGATGAAGCGATTTTATTCAAAGAAGCGTTACTAGTTGAAAATTAAGCATCACGTTATGACAAATAACAAGAGAATGTAGAATTCCAGTGTTGAATCTCAGAACAGTGATTTCTGATCGTCGATTGAAAAATATATGATCTGTAAGGGCTGCTTTATTAAGCCGTCAATTATAAATGTGAGGATCGCGATCAGATGTGACATCTGGAATACAAATTTTACCAAACAAATTATTCTTCAACAAGGTATAAACTAGTGTAAACTTGGCACTCTGATTATCAGTTACCAAGAGACAATTTATATGATTGTACGAATGCACATTCTACCAGTATTTGTGAAATTTTCGTGTGTCATCATTACTGACAATGATGTATGATGATTAATGAATTGAATGAATGATATTTGATGTTTATTAATCAATGCTTCTGACTGATTTATTTAGAGGGACTCGGATGTCAAAGGTTTGAGTACTTTAACACCCATCAAACACAGTGAAACACATTTGCGGACCACTGAATTTTAGGTTAGTGAAAACCTCATGAAAAAATACTGAGGAAGCGGGAGAACACTTGATAAATGTTTTACATTTAGTAAAAGCTGGTAAATCTTAAGATCTCGACCGATGATATACCTAATATCCGTTTATGAATTGTCACAGACACTTATGCACTGATTCATAACTAAATAGTCGATGTCATAGTCTTCAATGTAAAGAATTCTGACAAGATTAGAGAGGCTCATAATAACTCGTAGATAAGTAGTAGTGCACATAAGTGATATTGTCATCATTGCAGTCAACTATGAGTTCCGTGTGAATGCTAAATTTGATAGAGTGATATGTCGAAACATTTTATCAATACCTAGATAAACACTTCCATATTTCGTTAGTAAATGATGATTGACAAACTATGGTTAAAAAGTTGTCATCAAGACTAATTAGGTTTTCTACTTTGATCTTTTTGTTGATATGTGTAGAATAGGGTCAATGGTTTTTTTCAAAGCTTTGTCTTAAGAATGATCTAAACCACAGTTATCTTCACCGACATCACACTCGTTCCACATTCTTTGAATCAAGATTTGGTGGTTGCATACATCCAATGTTTTCGTGAGATAAGATTCCTGATTTGCATATTGAATTCCAGCTTTTCGTAGCTTACATACTTTAGAGTCAACACTGAACCATTTGCAACTGCAGTTAGTCTTAGTCTTTCAGACAATTATTAAAGTTTTTTAT
>NW_017386320.1:0-1796 GCF_000237925.1 Schistosoma mansoni
AAATGACCGTCCAGTGTTTCCAGGATTTCCCTAGTGGTCTACCCTTCAATCCACTCATGATTTCAAATATAAATACACTCAAATCTCCACAAATGCCACTCCTGATAATAATAATAATAATAATCAAATGCTCACCAATGACTGAATTGAAGAGATATTTCGTGGAGTTGTAGTGAGAAGCAGTGACCAGTGGAGTTGAGGCCACGTCTGTTGTGAGATGTCAACTGACTGAAGACAATTGTGAACGGTTGGTGAACTTGGTGGATTGGTTGGAAATAGACATAAACACCATGGGATGCCGTCTCAGTGGTGTATGTGTTGAGTGCTCTATTGAGAAAGTTGTTATTCCTGTGTTGGAATCTCGTGAGGCGAAATCGTGGATTGGAAATGCTGAGGAGTCGCACAATAGAACCAAATGACCGTCCAGTGTTTCCAGGATTTCCCTAGTGGTCTACCTTCAATCCACTCATGATTTCAAATATAAATACACACAAATCTCCACAAATGCCACTCCTGATAATAATAATAATAATAAT
Organism: Schistosoma mansoni; assembly: GCF_000237925.1. Taxonomy (NCBI): domain Eukaryota; kingdom Metazoa; phylum Platyhelminthes; class Trematoda; order Strigeidida; family Schistosomatidae; genus Schistosoma; species Schistosoma mansoni. Next base: position 537 of record NW_017386320.1, read on the forward strand.
AATCAAATGCTCACCAATGACTGAATTGAAGAGATATTTCGTGGAGTTGTAGTGAGAAGCAGTGACCAGTGGAGTTGAAGCCACGTCTGTTGTGAGATGTCAGCTGACTGAAGACAATTGTGAACGGTTGTTGAACTTGGTGGATTGGTTGGAAATAGACATAAACACCATGGGATGCCGTCTCAGTGGTGTATGTGTTGAGTGCTCTATTGAGAAAGTTGTTATTCCTGTGTTGGAATCTCGTGAGGCGAAATCGTGGATTGGAAATGCTGAGGAGTCGCACAATAGAACCAAATAACCGTCCAGTGTTTCCAGGATTTCCCTAGTGGTCTACCTTCAATCCACTCATGATTTCAAATATAAATACACTCAAATCTCCACAAATGCCACTCCTGATAATAATAATAATAATAATAATCAAATGCTCACCAATGACTGAATTGAAGAGATATTTCGTGGAGTTGTAGTGAGAAGCAGTGACCAGTGGAGTTGAGGCCACGTCTGTTGTGAGGTGTCAACTGACTGAAGACAATTGTGAACGGTTGGTGAACTTGGTGGATTGGTTGGAAATAGACATAAACACCATGGGATGCCGTCTCAGTGGTGTATGTGTTGAGTGCTCTATTGAGAAAGTTGTTATTCCTGTGTTGGAATCCCGTGAGGCGAAATCGTGGATTGGAAATGCTGAGGAGTCGCACAATAGAACCAAATGACCGTCCAGTGTTTCCAGGATTTCCCTAGTGGTCTACCTTCAATCCACTCATGATTTCAAATATAAATACACTCAAATCTCCACAAATGCCACTCCTGATAATAATAATAATAATAATCAAATGCTCACCAATGACTGAATTGAAGAGATATTTCGTGGAGTTGTAGTGAGAAGCAGTGACCAGTGGAGTTGAGGCCACGTCTGTTGTGAGATGTCAACTGACTGAAGACAATTGTGAACGGTTGGTGAACTTGGTGGATTGGTTGGAAATAGACATAAACACCATGGGATGCCGTCTCAGTGGTGTATGTGTTGAGTGCTCTATTGAGAAAGTTGTTATTCCTGTGTTGGAATCTCGTGAGGCGAAATCGTGGATTGGAAATGCTGAGGAGTCGCACAATAGAACCAAATGACCGTCCAGTGTTTCCAGGATTTCCCTAGTGGTCTACCTTCAATCCACTCATGATTTCAAATATAAATACACTCAAATCTCCACAAATGCCACTCCTGATAATAATAATAATAATAATAATAATCATAATGCTCAC
>NW_017386320.1:1996-3509 GCF_000237925.1 Schistosoma mansoni
CACTCATGATTTCAATATAAATACACTCAAATCTCCACAAATGCCACTCCTGATAATCATTATAATAATAATAATAATCAAATGCTCACCAATGACTGAATTGAAGAGATATTTCGTGGAGTTGTAGTGAGAAGCAGTGACCAGTGGAGTTGAGGCCACGTCTGTTGTGAGATGTCAACTGACTGAAGACAATTGTGAACGGTTGGTGAACTTGGTGGATTGGTTGGAAATAGACATAAACACCATGGGATGCCGTCTCAGTGGTGTATGTGTTGAGTGCTCTATTGAGAAAGTTGTTATTCCTGTGTTGGAATCTCGTGAGGCGAGATCGTGGATTGGAAATGCTGAGGAGTCGCACAATAGAACCAAATGACCGTCCAGTGTTTCCAGGATTTCCCTAGTGGTCTACCTTCAATCCACTCATGATTTCAAATATAAATACACTCAAATCTCCACAAATGCCACTCCTGATAATAATAATAATAATAATCAAATGCTCACCAATGACTGAATTGAAGAGATATTTCGTGGAGTTGTAGTGAGAAGCAGTGACCAGTGGAGTTGAGGCCACGTCTGTTGTGAGATGTCAACTGACTGAAGACAATTGTGAACGGTTGGTGAACTTGGTGGATTGGTTGGAAATAGACATAAACACCATGGGATGCCGTCTCAGTGGTGTATGTGTTGAGTGCTCTATTGAGAAAGTTGTTATTCCTGTGTTGGAATCCCGTGAGGCGAGATCGTGGATTGGAAATGCTGAGGAGTCCCACAATAGAACCAAATGACCGTCCAGTGTTTCCAGGATTTCCCTAGTGGTCTACCTTCAATCCACTCATGATTTCAAATATAAAATACACTCAAATCTCCACAAATGCCACTCCTGATAATAATAATAATAATAATAATAATCAAATGCTCACCAATGACTGAATTGAAGAGATATTTCGTGGAGTTGTAGTGAGAAGCAGTGACCAGTGGAGTTGAGGCCACGTCTGTTGTGAGATGTCAACTGACTGAAGACAATTGTGAACGGTTGGTGAACTTGGTGGATTGGTTGGAAATAGACATAAACACCATGGGATGAAGTCTCAGTGGTGTATGTGTTGAGTGCTCTATTGAGAAAGTTGTTATTCCTGTGTTGGAATCTCGTGAGGAGAGATCGTGGATTGGAAATGCTGAGGAGTCGCACAATAGAACCAAATGACCGTCCAGTGTTTCCAGGATTTCCCTAGTGGTCTACCTTCAATCCACTCATGATTTCAAATATAAATACACTCAAATCTCCACAAATGCCACTCCTGATAATAATAATAATAATAATAATCAAATGCTCACCAATGAGTGAATTGAAGAGATATTTCGTGGAGTTGTAGTGAGAAGCAGTGACCAGTGGAGTTGAAGCCACGTCTGTTGTGAGATGTCAACTGACTGAAGACATATTGTGAATCGGTTGGTGAAACTTGGTGGAGTTGGTTGGAAATAGACATAAACATCCATGGGATGCCGTCTCAGT
>NW_017386320.1:3709-3923 GCF_000237925.1 Schistosoma mansoni
TAGAACCAAATGACCGTCCAGCGTTTTCAGGATTTCCCTAGTGGTTTACCTTCAATCCACTCATGATTTCAAATATAAATACACTCAAATTTTCTCAAATGCCGCTCCTGGTAATAATAATAATAATAATAATCAAATGCTCACCAATGACTGAATTGAAGAGATATTTTGTGGAGTTGTAGTGAGAAGCAGTGACCAGTGGAGTTGAGGCCAC
>NW_017386320.1:4123-7161 GCF_000237925.1 Schistosoma mansoni
AATACACTCAAATCTCCACAAATGCCGCTCCTGATAATAATATGGATAATAATCAAATGCTCACCAATGACTGAATGGAAGAGATATTTCGTGGAGTTGTAGTGAGAAGCAGTGACCAGTGGAGTTGAGGCCACGTCTGTTGTGAGGTGTCAACTGACTGAAGACAATTGTGAACGGTTGGTGAACTTGGTGGATTGGTTGGAAATAGACATAAACACCATGGGATGCCGTCTCAGTGGTGTATGTGTTGAGTGCTCTATTGAGAAAGTTGTTATTCCTGTGTTGGAATCCCGTGAGGCGAAATCGTGGATTGGAAATGCTGAGGAGTCGCACAATAGAACCAAATGACCGTCCAGTGTTTCCAGGATTTCCCTAGTGGTCTACCTTCAATCCACTCATGATTTCAAATATAAATACACTCAAATCTCCACAAATGCCACTCCTGATAATAATAATAATAATAATAATAATAATCAAATGCTCACCAATGACTGAATTGAAGAGATATTTCGTGGAGTTGTAGTGAGAAGCAGTGACCAGTGGAGTTGAGGCCACGTCTGTTGTGAGATGTCAACTGACTGAAGACAATTGTGAACGGTTGGTGAACTTGGTGGATTGGTTGGAAATAGACATAAACACCATGGGATGCCGTCTCAGTGGTGTATGTGTTGAGTGCTCTATTGAGAAAGTTGTTATTCCTGTGTTGGAATCTCGTGAGGCGAAATCGTGGATTGGAAATGCTGAGGAGTCGCACAATAGAACCAAATGACCGTCCAGTGTTTCCAGGATTTCCCTAGTGGTCTACCTTCAATCCACTCATGATTTCAAATATAAATACACTCAAATCTCCACAAATGCCACTCCTGATAATAATAATAATAATAATCAAATGCTCACCAATGACTGAATTGAAGAGATATTTCGTGGAGTTGTAGTGAGAAGCAGTGACCCAGTGGAGTTGAAGCCACGTCTGTTGTGAGATGTCAACTGACTGAAGACAATTGTGAACGGTTGGTGAACTTGGTGGATTGGTTGGAAATAGACATAAACACCATGGGATGCCGTCTCAGTGGTGTATGTGTTGAGTGCTCTATTGAGAAAGTTGTTATTCCTGTGTTGGAATCTCGTGAGGCGAAATCGTGGATTGGAAATGCTGAGGAGTCGCACAATAGAACCAAATGACCGTCCAGTGTTTCCAGGATTTCCCTAGTGGTCTACCTTCAATCCACTCATGATTTCAAATATAAATACACTCAAATCTCCACAAATGCCACTCCTGATAATAATAATAATAATAATAATAATAATCAAATGCTCACCAATGACTGAATTGAAGAGATATTTCGTGGAGTTGTAGTGAGAAGCAGTGACCAGTGGAGTTGAGGCCACGTCTGTTGTGAGGTGTCAACTGACTGAAGACAATTGTGAACGGTTGGTGAACTTGGTGGATTGGTTGGAAATAGACATAAACACCATGGGATGCCGTCTCAGTGGTGTATGTGTTGAGTGCTCTATTGAGAAAGTTGTTATTCCTGTGTTGGAATCCCGTGAGGCGAAATCGTGGATTGGAAATGCTGAGGAGTCGCACAATAGAACCAAATGACCGTCCAGTGTTTCCAGGATTTCCCTAGTGGTCTACCTTCAATCCACTCATGATTTCAAATATAAATACACTCAAATCTCCACAAATGCCACTCCTGATAATAATAATAATAATAATAATCAAATGCTCACCAATGACTGAATTGAAGAGATATTTCGTGGAGTTGTAGTGAGAAGCAGTGACCAGTGGAGTTGAGGCCACGTCTGTTGTGAGATGTCAACTGACTGAAGACAATTGTGAACGGTTGGTGAACTTGGTGGATTGGTTGGAAATAGACATAAACACCATGGGATGCCGTCTCAGTGGTGTATGTGTTGAGTGCTCTATTGAGAAAGTTGTTATTCCTGTGTTGGAATCCCGTGAGGCGAAATCGTGGATTGGAAATGCTGAGGAGTCGCACAATAGAACCAAATGACCGTCCAGTGTTTCCAGGATTTCCCTAGTGGTCTACCTTCAATCCACTCGGGAATTCAAATATAAATACACTCAAATCTGCACGATGCCACTCCTGATAATAATAATAATAATAATCAAATGCTCACCAATGACTGAATTGAAGAGATATTTCGTGGAGTTGTAGTGAGAAGCAGTGACCAGTGGAGTTGAGGCCACGTCTGTTGTGAGGTGTCAACTGACTGAAGACAATTGTGAACGGTTGGTGAACTTGGTGGATTGGTTGGAAATAGACATAAACACCATGGGATGCCGTCTCAGTGGTGTATGTGTTGAGTGCTCTATTGAGAAAGTTGTTATTCCTGTGTTGGAATCTCGTGAGGCGAAATCGTGGATTGGAAATGCTGAGGAGTCGCACAATAGAACCAAATGACCGTCCAGTGTTTCCAGGATTTCCCTAGTGGTCTACCTTCAATCCACTCATGATTTCAAATATAAATACACTCAAATCTCCACAAATGCCACTCCTGATAATAATAATAATAATAATAATAATCAAATGCTCACCAATGACTGAATTGAAGAGATATTTCGTGGAGTTGTAGTGAGAAGCAGTGACCAGTGGAGTTGAGGCCACGTCTGTTGTGAGGTGTCAACTGACTGAAGACAATTGTGAACGGTTGGTGAACTTGGTGGATTGGTTGGAAATAGACATAAACACCATGGGATGCCGTCTCAGTGGTGTATGTGTTGAGTGCTCTATTGAGAAAGTTGTTATTCCTGTGTTGGAATCCCGTGAGGCGAAATCGTGGATTGGAAATGCTGAGGAGTCGCACAATAGAACCAAATGACCGTCCAGTGTTTCCAGGATTTCCCTAGTGGTCTACCTTCAATCCACTCATGATTTCAAATATAAATACACTCAAATCTCCACAAATGCCACTCCTGATAATAATAATAATAATAATAATCAAATATCGACCAATGACTGAATTGAAGAGATATTTCGTGGAGTTGTAGTGAGAAGCAGTGACTCAGTGGA
>NW_017386320.1:7361-10171 GCF_000237925.1 Schistosoma mansoni
TGGGATGCCGTCTCAGTGGTGTATGTGTTGAGTGCTCTATTGAGAAAGTTGTTATTCCTGTGTTGGAATCTCGTGAGGCGAAATCGTGGATTGGAAATGCTGAGGAGTCGCACAATAGAACCAAATGACCGTCCAGTGTTTCCAGGATTTCCCTAGTGGTCTACCTTCAATCCACTCATGATTTCAAATATAAATACACTCAAATCTCCACAAATGCCACTCCTGATAATAATAATAATAATAATAATAATCATAATAATCACCAAATGACTGACCATTGACAGAGATGATGTAGATGGAGTTGTAGTGAGAAGCAGTGACCAGTGGAGTTGAAGCCACGTCTGTTGTGAGATGTCAACTGACTGAAGACAATTGTGAACGGTTGGTGAACTTGGTGGATTGGTTGGAAATAGACATAAACACCATGGGATGCCGTCTCAGTGGTGTATGTGTTGAGTGCTCTATTGAGAAAGTTGTTATTCCTGTGTTGGAATCTCGTGAGGCGAAATCGTGGATTGGAAATGCTGAGGAGTCGCACAATAGAACCAAATGACCGTCCAGTGTTTCCAGGATTTCCCTAGTGGTCTACCTTCAATCCACTCATGATTTCAAATATAAATACACTCAAATCTCCACAAATGCCACTCCTGATAATAATAATAATAATAATAATAATCAAATGCTCACCAATGACTGAATTGAAGAGATATTTCGTGGAGTTGTAGTGAGAAGCAGTGACCAGTGGAGTTGAGGCCACGTCTGTTGTGAGGTGTCAACTGACTGAAGACAATTGTGAACGGTTGGTGAACTTGGTGGATTGGTTGGAAATAGACATAAACACCATGGGATGCCGTCTCAGTGGTGTATGTGTTGAGTGCTCTATTGAGAAAGTTGTTATTCCTGTGTTGGAATCTCGTGAGGCGAAATCGTGGATTGGAAATGCTGAGGAGTCGCACAATAGAACCAAATGACCGTCCAGTGTTTCCAGGATTTCCCTAGTGGTCTACCTTCAATCCACTCATGATTTCAAATATAAATACACTCAAATCTCCACAAATGCCACTCCTGATAATAATAATAATAATAATCAAATGCTCACCAATGACTGAATTGAAGAGATATTTCGTGGAGTTGTAGTGAGAAGCAGTGACCAGTGGAGTTGAAGCCACGTCTGTTGTGAGATGTCAACTGACTGAAGACAATTGTGAACGGTTGGTGAACTTGGTGGATTGGTTGGAAATAGACATAAACACCATGGGATGCCGTCTCAGTGGTGTATGTGTTGAGTGCTCTATTGAGAAAGTTGTTATTCCTGTGTTGGAATCCCGTGAGGCGAAATCGTGGATTGGAAATGCTGAGGAGTCGCACAATAGAACCAAATGACCGTCCAGTGTTTCCAGGATTTCCCTAGTGGTCTACCTTCAATCCACTCATGATTTCAAATATAAATACACTCAAATCTCCACAAATGCCAATCCTGATAATAATAATAATAATAATAATCAAATGCTCACCAATGACTGAATTGAAGAGATATTTCGTGGAGTTGTAGTGAGAAGCAGTGACCAGTGGAGTTGAAGCCATGTCTGTTGTGAGATGTCAACTGACTGAAGACAATTGTGAACGGTTGGTGAACTTGGTGGATTGGTTGGAAATAGACATAAACACCATGGGATGCCGTCTCAGTGGTGTATGTGTTGAGTGCTCTATTGAGAAAGTTGTTATTCCTGTGTTGGAATCTCGTGAGGCGAAATCGTGGATTGGAAATGCTGAGGAGTCGCACAATAGAACCAAATGACCGTCCAGTGTTTCCAGGATTTCCCTAGTGGTCTACCTTCAATCCACTCATGATTTCAAATATAAATACACTCAAATCTCCACAAATGCCACTCCTGATAATAATAATAATAATAATAATAATAATCAAATGCTCACCAATGACTGAATTGAAGAGATATTTCGTGGAGTTGTAGTGAGAAGCAGTGACCAGTGGAGTTGAGGCCACGTCTGTTGTGAGATGTCAACTGACTGAAGACAATTGTGAACGGTTGGTGAACTTGGTGGATTGGTTGGAAATAGACATAAACACCATGGGATGCCGTCTCAGTGGTGTATGTGTTGAGTGCTCTATTGAGAAAGTTGTTATTCCTGTGTTGGAATCTCGTGAGGCGAAATCGTGGATTGGAAATGCTGAGGAGTCGCACAATAGAACCAAATGACCGTCCAGTGTTTCCAGGATTTCCCTAGTGGTCTACCTTCAATCCACTCATGATTTCAAATATAAATACACTCAAATCTCCACAAATGCCACTCCTGATAATAATAATAATAATAATAATCAAATGCTCACCAATGACTGAATTGAAGAGATATTTCGTGAAGTTGTAGTGAGAAGCAGTGACCAGTGGAGTTGAGGCCACGTCTGTTGTGAGATGTCAACTGACTGAAGACAATTGTGAACGGTTGGTGAACTTGGTGGATTGGTTGGAAATAGACATAAACACCATGGGATGCCGTCTCAGTGGTGTATGTGTTGAGTGCTCTATTGAGAAAGTTGTTATTCCTGTGTTGGAATCTCGTGAGGCGAGATCGTGGATTGGAAATGCTGAGGAGTCGCACAATAGAACCAAATGACCGTCCAGTGTTTCCAGGATTTCCCTAGTGGTCTACCTTCAATCCACTCATGATTTCAAATATAAATACACTCAAATCTCCACAAATGCCACTCCTGATAATAATAATAATAATAATCAAATGCTCACCTAATGACTGAATTGAAGAGATATTTCGTGGAGTTGTAGTGAGAAGCA
>NW_017386320.1:10371-12031 GCF_000237925.1 Schistosoma mansoni
TGAAGCCACGTCTGTTGTGAGATGTCAACTGACTGAAGACAATTGTGAACGGTTGGTGAACTTGGTGGATTGGTTGGAAATAGACATAAACACCATGGGATGCCGTCTCAGTGGTGTATGTGTTGAGTGCTCTATTGAGAAAGTTGTTATTCCTGTGTTGGAATCCCGTGAGGCGAGATCGTGGATTGGAAATGCTGAGGAGTCGCACAATAGAACCAAATGACCGTCCAGTGTTTCCAGGATTTCCCTAGTGGTCTACCTTCAATCCACTCATGATTTCAAATATAAATACACTCAAATCTCCACAAATGCCACTCCTGAATATAATAATAATAATAATAATCAAATGCTCACCAATGACTGAATTGAAGAGATATTTCGTGGAGTTGTAGTGAGAAGCAGTGACCAGTGGAGTTGAAGCCACGTCTGTTGTGAGGTGTCAACTGACTGAAGACAATTGTGAACGGTTGGTGAACTTGGTGGATTGGTTGGAAATAGACATAAACACCATGGGATGCCGTCTCAGTGGTGTATGTGTTGAGTGCTCTATTGAGAAAGTTGTTATTCCTGTGTTGGAATCCCGTGAGGCGAGATCGTGGATTGGAAATGCTGAGGAGTCGCACAATAGAACCAAATGACCGTCCAGTGTTTCCAGGATTTCCCTAGTGATCTACCTTCAATCCACTCATGATTTCAAATATAAATACACTCAAATCTCCACAAATGCCACTCCTGATAATAATAATAATAATAATAATCAAATGCTCACCAATGACTGAATTGAAGAGATATTTCGTGGAGTTGTAGTGAGAAGCAGTGACCAGTGGAGTTGAGGCCACGTCTGTTGTGAGGTGTCAACTGACTGAAGACAATTGTGAACGGTTGGTGAACTTGGTGGATTGGTTGGAAATAGACATAAACACCATGGGATGCCGTCTCAGTGGTGTATGTGTTGAGTGCTCTATTGAGAAAGTTGTTATTCCTGTGTTGGAATCTCGTGAGGCGAGATCGTGGATTGGAAATGCTGAGGAGTCGCACAATAGAACCAAATGACCGTCCAGTGTTTCCAGGATTTCCCTAGTGGTCTACCTTCAATCCACTCATGATTTCAAATATAAATACACTCAAATCTCCACAAATGCCACTCCTGATAATAATAATAATAATAATAATCAAATGCTCACCAATGACTGAATTGAAGAGATATTTCGTGGAGTTGTAGTGAGAAGCAGTGACCAGTGGAGTTGAGGCCACGTCTGTTGTGAGATGTCAACTGACTGAAGACAATTGTGAACGGTTGGTGAACTTGGTGGATTGGTTGGAAATAGACATAAACACCATGGGATGCCGTCTCAGTGGTGTATGTGTTGAGTGCTCTATTGAGAAAGTTGTTATTCCTGTGTTGGAATCTCGTGAGGCGAGATCGTGGATTGGAAATGCTGAGGAGTCGCACAATAGAACCAAATGACCGTCCAGTGTTTCCAGGATTTCCCTAGTGGTCTACCTTCAATCCACTCATGATTTCAAATATAAATACACTCAAATCTCCACAAATGCCACTCCTGATAATAATAATAATAATAATAATCAAATGCTCACAAAGGACTGAATTGAAGAGATATTTCGTGGAGTTGTAGTGAGAAGCCAGTGACCCAGTGGA
>NW_017386320.1:12231-13742 GCF_000237925.1 Schistosoma mansoni
CAGTGGTGTATGTGTTGAGTGCTCTATTGAGAAAGTTGTTATTCCTGTGTTGGAATCCCGTGAGGCGAAATCGTGGATTGGAAATGCTGAGGAGTCGCACAATAGAACCAAATGACCGTCCAGTGTTTCCAGGATTTCCCTAGTGGTCTACCTTCAATCCACTCATGATTTCAAATATAAATACACTCAAATCTCCACAAATGCCACTCCTGATAATAATAATAATAATAATAATAATCAAATGCTCACCAATGACTGAATTGAAGAGATATTTCTTGGAGTTGTAGTGAGAAGCAGTGACCAGTGGAGTTGAAGCCACGTCTGTTGTGAGATGTCAACTGACTGAAGACAATTGTGAACGGTTGGTGAACTTGGTGGATTGGTTGGAAATAGACATAAACACCATGGGATGCCGTCTCAGTGGTGTATGTGTTGAGTGCTCTATTGAGAAAGTTGTTATTCCTGTGTTGGAATCTCGTGAGGCGAGATCGTGGATTGGAAATGCTGAGGAGTCGCACAATAGAACCAAATGACCGTCCAGTGTTTCCAGGATTTCCCTAGTGGTCTACCTTCAATCCACTCATGATTTCAAATATAAATACACTCAAATCTCCACAAATGCCACTCCTGATAATAATAATAATAATAATCAAATGCTCACCAATGACTGAATTGAAGAGATATTTCGTGGAGTTGTAGTGAGAAGCAGTGACCAGTGGAGTTGAGGCCACGTCTGTTGTGAGATGTCAACTGACTGAAGACAATTGTGAACGGTTGGTGAACTTGGTGGATTGGTTGGAAATAGACATAAACACCATGGGATGCCGTCTCAGTGGTGTATGTGTTGAGTGCTCTATTGAGAAAGTTGTTATTCCTGTGTTGGAATCTCGTGAGGCGAAATCGTGGATTGGAAATGCTGAGGAGTCGCACAATAGAACCAAATGACCGTCCAGTGTTTCCAGGATTTCCCTAGTGGTCTACCTTCAATCCACTCATGATTTCAAATATAAATACACTCAAATCTCCACAAATGCCACTCCTGATAATAATAATAATAATAATAATAATCAAATGCTCACCAATGACTGAATTGAAGAGATATTTCGTGGAGTTGTAGTGAGAAGCAGTGACCAGTGGAGTTGAAGCCACGTCTGTTGTGAGGTGTCAACTGACTGAAGACAATTGTGAACGGTTGGTGAACTTGGTGGATTGGTTGGAAATAGACATAAACACCATGGGATGCCGTCTCAGTGGTGTATGTGTTGAGTGCTCTATTGAGAAAGTTGTTATTCCTGTGTTGGAATCTCGTGAGGCGAGATCGTGGATTGGAAATGCTGAGGAGTCGCACAATAGAACCAAATGACCGTCCAGTGTTTCCAGGATTTCCCTAGTGGTCTACCTTCAATCCACTCATGATTTCAAATATAAATACACTCAAATCTCCACAAATGCCACTCCTGATAATAATAATAATAATAATAATCAAATGCTCACCAATGACTGAATTGAAG
>NW_017386320.1:13942-15921 GCF_000237925.1 Schistosoma mansoni
GAGAAAGTTGTTATTCCTGTGTTGGAATCTCGTGAGGCGAGATCGTGGATTGGAAATGCTGAGGAGTCGCACAATAGAACCAAATGGCCGTCCAGTGTTTGCAGGATTTCCATAGTGGTCTACCTTCAATCCACTCATGATTTCAAATATAAATACACTCAAATCTCCACAAATGCCACTCCTGATAATAATAATAATAATAATCAAATGCTCACCAATGACTGAATTGAAGAGATATTTCGTGGAGTTGTAGTGAGAAGCAGTGACCAGTGGAGTTGAGGCCACGTCTGTTGTGAGATGTCAACTGACTGAAGACAATTGTGAACGGTTGGTGAACTTGGTGGATTGGTTGGAAATAGACATAAACACCATGGGATGCCGTCTCAGTGGTGTATGTGTTGAGTGCTCTATTGAGAAAGTTGTTATTCCTGTGTTGGAATCTCGTGAGGCGAAATCGTGGATTGGAAATGCTGAGGAGTCGCACAATAGAACCAAATGACCGTCCAGTGTTTCCAGGATTTCCCTAGTGGTCTACCTTCAATCCACTCATGATTTCAAATATAAATACACTCAAATCTCCACAAATGCCACTCCTGATAATAATAATAATAATAATAATAATCAAATGCTCACCAATGACTGAATTGAAGAGATATTTCGTGGAGTTGTAGTGAGAAGCAGTGACCAGTGGAGTTGAGGCCACGTCTGTTGTGAGGTGTCAACTGACTGAAGACAATTGTGAACGGTTGGTGAACTTGGTGGATTGGTTGGAAATAGACATAAACACCATGGGATGCCGTCTCAGTGGTGTATGTGTTGAGTGCTCTATTGAGAAAGTTGTTATTCCTGTGTTGGAATCTCGTGAGGCGAAATCGTGGATTGGAAATGCTGAGGAGTCGCACAATAGAACCAAATGACCGTCCAGTGTTTCCAGGATTTCCCTAGTGGTCTACCTTCAATCCACTCATGATTTCAAATATAAATACACTCAAATCTCCACAAATGCCACTCCTGATAATAATAATAATAATAATAATCAAATGCTCACCAATGACTGAATTGAAGAGATATTTCGTGGAGTTGTAGTGAGAAGCAGTGACCAGTGGAGTTGAGGCCACGTCTGTTGTGAGATGTCAACTGACTGAAGACAATTGTGAACGGTTGGTGAACTTGGTGGATTGGTTGGAAATAGACATAAACACCATGGGATGCCGTCTCAGTGGTGTATGTGTTGAGTGCTCTATTGAGAAAGTTGTTATTCCTGTGTTGGAATCTCGTGAGGCGAGATCGTGGATTGGAAATGCTGAGGAGTCGCACAATAGAACCAAATGACCGTCCAGTGTTTCCAGGATTTCCCTAGTGGTCTACCTTCAATCCACTCATGATTTCAAATATAAATACACTCAAATCTCCACAAATGCCACTCCTGATAATAATAATAATAATAATAATCAAATGCTCACCAATGACTGAATTGAAGAGATATTTCGTGGAGTTGTAGTGAGAAGCAGTGACCAGTGGAGTTGAAGCCACGTCTGTTGTGAGATGTCAACTGACTGAAGACAATTGTGAACGGTTGGTGAACTTGGTGGATTGGTTGGAAATAGACATAAACACCATGGGATGCCGTCTCAGTGGTGTATGTGTTGAGTGCTCTATTGAGAAAGTTGTTATTCCTGTGTTGGAATCTCGTGAGGCGAGATCGTGGATTGGAAATGCTGAGGAGTCGCACAATAGAACCAAATGACCGTCCAGTGTTTCCAGGATTTCCCTAGTGGTCTACCTTCAATCCACTCATGATTTCAAATATAAATACACTCAAATCTCCACAAATGCCACTCCTGATAATAATAATAATAATAATAATAATCAAATGCTCACCAATGACTGAATAGAAGAGATATTTCGTGGAGTTGTAGTGAGAAGCCAGTGACCAAGAGGAGGTTGAAGCCCACGTTCTGTTGTGAGATGTCAACTGA
>NW_017386320.1:16121-18070 GCF_000237925.1 Schistosoma mansoni
AATAATAATAATAATCAATGCTCACCAATGACTGAATTGAAGAGATATTTCGTGGAGTTGTAGTGAGAAGCAGTGACCAGTGGAGTTGAGGCCACGTCTGTTGTGAGGTGTCAACTGACTGAAGACAATTGTGAACGGTTGGTGAACTTGGTGGATTGGTTGGAAATAGACATAAACACCATGGGATGCCGTCTCAGTGGTGTATGTGTTGAGTGCTCTATTGAGAAAGTTGTTATTCCTGTGTTGGAATCTCGTGAGGCGAAATCGTGGATTGGAAATGCTGAGGAGTCGCACAATAGAACCAAATGACCGTCCAGTGTTTCCAGGATTTCCCTAGTGGTCTACCTTCAATCCACTCATGATTTCAAATATAAATACACTCAAATCTCCACAAATGCCACTCCTGATAATAATAATAATAATAATCAAATGCTCACCAATGACTGAATTGAAGAGATATTTCGTGGAGTTGTAGTGAGAAGCAGTGACCAGTGGAGTTGAGGCCACGTCTGTTGTGAGATGTCAACTGACTGAAGACAATTGTGAACGGTTGGTGAACTTGGTGGATTGGTTGGAAATAGACATAAACACCATGGGATGCCGTCTCAGTGGTGTATGTGTTGAGTGCTCTATTGAGAAAGTTGTTATTCCTGTGTTGGAATCTCGTGAGGCGAAATCGTGGATTGGAAATGGTGAGGAGTCGCACAATAGAACCAAATGACCGTCCAGTGTTTCCAGGATTTCCCTAGTGGTCTACCTTCAATCCACTCATGATTTCAAATATAAATACACTCAAATCTCCACAAATGCCACTCCTGATAATAATAATAATAATAATAATCAAATGCTCACCAATGACTGAATTGAAGAGATATTTCGTGGAGTTGTAGTGAGAAGCAGTGACCAGTGGAGTTGAGGCCACGTCTGTTGTGAGATGTCAACTGACTGAAGACAATTGTGAACGGTTGGTGAACTTGGTGGATTGGTTGGAAATAGACATAAACACCATGGGATGCCGTCTCAGTGGTGTATGTGTTGAGTGCTCTATTGAGAAAGTTGTTATTCCTGTGTTGGAATCTCGTGAGGCGAGATCGTGGATTGGAAATGCTGAGGAGTCGCACAATAGAACCAAATAACCGTCCAGTGTTTCCAGGATTTCCCTAGTGGTCTACCTTCAATCCACTCATGATTTCAAATATAAATACACTCAAATCTCCACAAATGCCACTCCTGATAATAATAATAATAATAATCAAATGCTCACCAATGACTGAATTGAAGAGATATTTCGTGGAGTTGTAGTGAGAAGCAGTGACCAGTGGAGTTGAAGCCACGTCTGTTGTGAGATGTCAACTGACTGAAGACAATTGTGAACGGTTGGTGAACTTGGTGGATTGGTTGGAAATAGACATAAACACCATGGGATGCCGTCTCAGTGGTGTATGTGTTGAGTGCTCTATTGAGAAAGTTGTTAATCCTGTGTTGGAATCTCGTGAGGCGAAATCGTGGATTGGAAATGCTGAGGAGTCGCACAATAGAACCAAATGACCGTCCAGTGTTTCCAGGATTTCCCTAGTGGCCTACCTTCAATCCACTCATGATTTCAAATATAAATACACTCAAATCTCCACAAATGCCACTCCTGATAATAATAATAATAATAATAATCAAATGCTCACCAATGACTGAATTGAAGAGATATTTCGTGGAGTTGTAGTGAGAAGCAGTGACCAGTGGAGTTGAGGCCACGTCTGTTGTGAGATGTCAACTGACTGAAGACAATTGTGAACGGTTGGTGAACTTGGTGGATTGGTTGGAAATAGACATAAACACCATGGGATGCCGTCTCAGTGGTGTATGTGTTGAGTGCTCTATTGAGAAAGTTGTTATTCCTGTGTTGGAATCTCGTGAGGCGAAATCGTGGATTGGAAATGCTGAGGAGTCGCACA
>NW_017386320.1:18270-19445 GCF_000237925.1 Schistosoma mansoni
CGTGGATTGGAAATGCTGAGGAGTCGCACAATAGAACCAAATGACCGTCCAGTGTTTCCAGGATTTCCTCTAGTGGTCTACCTTCAATCCACTCATGATTTCAAATATAAATACACTCAAATCTCCACAAATGCCACTCCTGATAATAATAATAATAATAATAATCAAATGCTCACCAATGACTGAATTGAAGAGATATTTCGTGGAGTTGTAGTGAGAAGCAGTGACCAGTGGAGTTGAAGCCACGTCTGTTGTGAGATGTCAACTGACTGAAGACAATTGTGAACGGTTGGTGAACTTGGTGGATTGGTTGGAAATAGACATAAACACCATGGGATGCCGTCTCAGTGGTGTATGTGTTGAGTGCTCTATTGAGAAAGTTGTTATTCCTGTGTTGGAATCTCGTGAGGCGAAATCGTGGATTGGAAATGCTGAGGAGTCGCACAATAGAACCAAATGACCGTCCAGTGTTTCCAGGATTTCCCTAGTGGTCTACCTTCAATCCACTCATGATTTCAAATATAAATACACTCAAATCTCCACAAATGCCACTCCTGATAATAATAATAATAATAATCAAATGCTCACCAATGACTGAATTGAAGAGATATTTCGTGGAGTTGTAGTGAGAAGCAGTGACCAGTGGAGTTGAGGCCACGTCTGTTGTGAGATGTCAACTGACTGAAGACAATTGTGAACGGTTGGTGAACTTGGTGGATTGGTTGGAAATAGACATAAACACCATGGGATGCCGTCTCAGTGGTGTATGTGTTGAGTGCTCTATTGAGAAAGTTGTTATTCCTGTGTTGGAATCTCGTGAGGCGAAATCGTGGATTGGAAATGGTGAGGAGTCGCACAATAGAACCAAATGACCGTCCAGTGTTTCCAGGATTTCCCTAGTGGTCTACCTTCAATCCACTCATGATTTCAAATATAAATACACTCAAATCTCCACAAATGCCACTCCTGATAATAATAATAATAATAATCAAATGCTCACCAATGACTGAATTGAAGAGATATTTCGTGGAGTTGTAGTGAGAAGCAGTGACCAGTGGAGTTGAAGACACGTCTGTTGTGAGATGTCAACTGACTGAAGACAATTGTGAACGGTTGGTGAACTTGGTGGATTGGTTGGAAATAGACATAAACACCATGGGATGCCGTCAATTACA
>NW_017386319.1:0-7359 GCF_000237925.1 Schistosoma mansoni
GAATCTTCATGAAATATCATTCCTTCCAGTCAATCGGCATTTGTTCTTCCTTCCAAACCTTCCTGAATAGAACGAGGAGCATGGTAACAGTTATTTATGTGTGCGGCTTCAGTGCTCCGGCTGATATATTGTCAGGTAATTATGATTTCCCATTCTTGATTTGTATGATGGCCATCCTGATTTCTTTGATCGTTGGTGGAGTGACATCCATAGGAAGGTCTGTGGGTGCTGCTTCGATGTCCGGTATGCTCAGTAGAGCCGGTCTATTCAAGAGTTCCTCGAAGTATTCCACCCATCTGTTCCCCTGTTATTGAGTCTCAGTGATTGGCTTGCCTTCTTCGCCCCTGACCGGTCTCTCTGGCTTACTATATCTCTCTGCTTGTTTCTTCTTCGCATCATATAGTTTTCCCATATTTCCTTCTATTACAGATTTTTCGCTGTTGTTGCTAGGTCTTCCACATATTTCTGCTTGTTAGCTCTAATACTCCTCTTCACTTGCTTCTTCGCTTCTGGGTATTCAGGTTGTGCTTTGACCTCCTCTGTTCTTGTATGGCAATTGGTAATTGCTCTCTTCTTGTCCTCCGTCTTTCAAATTCTGTTCAGGGTTTTAATAGAGATCCGTTACTTATGGTCATGTTTCTTGTGGCCCAGAACCTCCTGACACATTGAAGTTAGTGCTTCTTTGATTTCTTATCCATTTGTCCTCCATAGTTGTTTCTTCCTCTTTCAGTAGATCTTGGAAGGTTTCTAGCCTGCTCTTGAGAATTATCTTGGGTTCATTGAGTTTGTCAGTATGTCGAAGGAGGTCTATATTGAACCTTTGTAATGCTGTTTGTCCAGTTGTCTAATGCTTTCCTAGTTTCAGTTTCATGTTGGCAAACACCAGATGGTGGTGATCTGAAACTATGTCAACTCCTCTCTTTGTTATCACGTCTTCTATTGTCCTTCTGAAAAATTTAGTGGCGCAAATATGATCGATCTGATTCTTTGTAGTGTGAGCTGATGAGACACATGTAGCTGTGTGTATGCGTTTGTGGGAGAACATTGTTCTATCTATAACTATTTTACTTAAATGCGAATCTTTCATTATTTCCGTTCCTTTCTTTCATTCCATGTCGTTACATGATATCTTCATACCTGGCGTTGTCCATTCTGACCTTGGCATTTAGGTCTCTCATCAGGATGGTTAGGTTCTTTCCCGGGAACCTCGCTACGGTCGATTGCAGCCCGTCGAAAACTGATCTTTATGGTCGTCGTTTGTATCATTTTTGGGTGATTAGAACGGGATAACACTAATTGTGATTCCCCCCCTCATTGTTTCGAAGGACGCTTTAATGATTCTGGATGCATGAGATTTTCACCCTGTTAGTGCATTTCATGTTTCTTTGGACAGTTTCGGAGCAACTTCTTGAGTGTGCAAATCATTTTCTTCGTCATGAATAGATTTCAACAGCACCTCTTTTGAAGCTCATTTTTTCTGTTCAGCTTGTGCCTAATTAAATTCACTGATTTTGTGAACCGCCATGTTTTATCTTTTCATTTCTGCAGCATTTTGACTCATCTACGGTGTCGCTTACACTTCGCGGACATTCTATATGCTTACTTTAATTGTTCCTCTGGTTGTTAGAAGGGGCATCGATCTCGTGGCTTCCAAATAATCTCGGCTTTCATTGTCAGATGTCATAATTCTTCTGAATGAAGGTCCTCTGACTCTGAGGAAGGATTTAGATGACCTAACTTGTTTATTCTGGTTAGGGTTTTTTATGGACGCTGCTTTCCACGGGATGGAGATGCTGACTGCAAGCCCGATTCTCTTCGTTTACCCGGGCTTGAGACCTACAGTAACCCTAAAAGAGCTACAAGCGAGGTTTGTGAGTAGAAATGTGACGAAAAATAGGCAAGAGAAAAGCTTATATTATCTTGTCACTGATTGTATTTTGCGCTACCCCAACCACTTAATGGGTGAAAAGCTCCATAGGTGCAAGATCATTGGTAGTAGGCAGGAGATCGTGAGTTGATCTTGACAACCATTTAGGACGGTAGTGAGCGTACTTTGGAACCGACTAAAGTTGAGTTGTATCGATGGGCCCAGTGAATCATTTGTCTACTTCAAGTAAAAATTGATAAGGGACATATATCTATCGTTAGAAAACATGAACATTGGTGCCTAGAGGCACAAAATACATATGCGTCACACTTCGTTTTTCAATTTGTTCATCTGGTACAATTTCAATGAAGAAAGGTGACGGAAATTAAACTTAGAGTCCTACATGGTCTAGATATGTAGAGTATCTGTGATGTCTGAGTAGGGTGATGTGTTCTCGAATGCTAGGTTAGTGCAAACCAAAGCTTCATCAAGCAGTCGTACAAAAGTATGTAATCCATCTACCATGCGTATTTCAGAGGGAAGAGAGTTCCATAATAATGCAGACTTGATGAAGAGGAAGCTTTCTCGAGTTCTTGATCTGTATTTTTCAATTTTAATCCTAGGTAATTTATCTCAAAGTTCGTATATATGTAAGCCTTAGGTAAGAACCATAGTTGAAGTGGAATAAATAAGATTTTTGAGCTGCTTGAAATAGATAGTCAAATTAGACCTAAGCCTTCTTTTACAGAAGGGTTCACGTCCTAGAATATGGCATAGGGAACAATAATCACTGAAATAATCAGTTTTAAACCTTTTGTGAGTGAAATTCATTTGGATTCCCCTCACCTTCAGCATATTCAATAGTCGTCAGTTGGAAATTAGAACGAACAGCATTCAATGATAGGTCTTACACACATCTTGTAAAAAATGATTTAAGATTCCCTTTGAAAGAAGTTACGAAGAATGAAGCCTAGAAGTTTCAGCATTTCAGATGCTTTAGTGGAGATATGTCCAGAGTAGTCCTAATCGTGGGAGTAACGTTCCTCAAGGTCAGTTATTGACATGAGTTTGGGCGGTATATTCTCGCCAAGTGTTAGTCCTATTATGACGGATGTATTTCCAGTACATACCCAGACGCATTTCTTTGTGTTTACTTCAAAGCTGAAGAGCTTACACCAGTTATCTACCTTTTCGAATTCACCCTCGGCTGTTTGCATAGTAAAAAGCTAATCGCAAGTGTTAGTATTACAGATGACATTTGTCATCAGCGTAAACGTAGGCCTCGCCTGGGTGATATATGTGGGGTGACATTAGTCAATAGATCAAACGGAAGCTTATAATAAAAGGAATATGAATATACATATGATACAGTTACTTCATGGTCATAAAATAAAGATACATAAATACATATACATTATAGTCTATAAATGGATCCTTGAAATTAACATTTACTTACTCTCCATTCAAGTATGAAAACAATGATAGAATCACTTTTTAAGAACATGCTCCCTCAACTAATTGCCTGAAAAATCTCTCTTCACTAGCAATAATTTAAGTCGTCTGTGTCTACACTCGTAAGCAAAATGGTCACCACCAGTTAAATATTCTCAAAAGGAATGGCGGATGGTAAGCTTATTGACGCTGTTAGAATACTAGTGTAGATCCGCTAGAATCTTATGGAGAGGTATCTAGATCACCGACGTTGATCGCCCGCGTCGACTAATTGGAAGCCTACTCGAGTTGGATGGGAATAGTGTGACTGACCAGTTAATGCCGATGTCACACCTCACGGTTAGTACCTAAAGTGAATTACCCTTTCGTCGTATCCATAGCTATTTGTGGCTACTTTGGTGACCGTACAACACTAATAACATCACCACACAAACATATTATTAAGAGTAGGTACAAGAGACAGAAAGCAGCCACAACCTCATGGGGAAGTTCACGACGTGTAGTTGGCCGATGCTCACCAGTTGTCCTTGGCTTTGATGAGGATCGGTGAACTGATTGGTGTTCAGTGACCGGACTACTCCACGATTCGGCTAGGACTCAGCGACGTTTCGTTGACTCTACAGGTGCAGCCACTTGACTTACAGTGTCTTAGGCTGAAGATTTACCTTTCGGCCACTCAGTTATCTGGTGGGGATAATTTTCGTTGACAGATAACTTAGCTAGAATTCGTTGTCATCTCACTAATCCGAGAGCAACCTCCCTAGTAAAACAATCCCAGTCCAATTCACCACAGAATGTAGAGGGTTGATATTGAGCCGGAAAACACCAAGAGATTAATAAGAGTCTTCCGATCGTTGACTTCCTGGAAGATAACTGAGTAGGATGCAATATCAGCTGATCGGAAGAAACATTATAGAAATAACTTACGGAACTTCAAATTTATTCTGAATATTCGTGAAATTGACGTATAGAATACTTGCAAGTAAGCTGAGTGATAATAATCATGGTAAATAATGACTTGTTAAATAAACGTTCATGCAAGCCTTAGTAGAACGCAGTGTTGAAGGTTGGATAATCGTCTTACGTCAGCACTGTTCAAATATTTTGGGATAAAAGTAGTGATGCTTATTTAGCGGAACAATCAACATGTTGACAACTGATATGGATAAGTGTATGGTGATTACTTTGAGGATACGACTGGTATTCTAGTTTTACAACCAGCGGCCAGTAGTACCTTCTATATTCGAAACCTTCTTACGCCCGATAGAAATCAGAAGTCAGACGAGAAGAGGTAGGAAAGATATATTTGATACGTCACCAATATATCGAGAGGCGTTCGTTCTTAGCTAGCTATTGAAACGTAGGAGCTGTGTCCCGCGTCGAGTCGAAACGTGATTTGGTACGGATGCATGACCGAAAGCCTTCAGTTAAACAAGTCCACTTAAACAACGTGGTCAGCATCCAATGTCGAACCTTAGAAAGCTATTGATTTTGGGGAATTATTTACAGCTACAGATCACTCCCCTCCCCCTAGTGAGGTAGTGATACCCCTAAGACGTGATCAGCCAGAAGTTTGTCGCTGGTAAACACTCTTCTGATAGCTTGCTATGTTTAGCAGCGTCTGGTCGTCTTTCCTTACACTAAGGGACCATCATGTACAACATAGCAATAAAAAATAAAATACAATGAAAATTTCGGTTCCTTGGGAAACTTCGTCGTTCTTCTCCAGCCGTCCTGGAAAAGAGGAAAAAAATAGAACGTGTGAGTGTATGTCGAAAATACACTCGTATTTGCGTAAGTACACAAGATGAGCGAAAAAAATGAACTAATACACTTGCAACAGCGTAAAAGCGATCGGGAAAAAAATGGTTTTTTTGGGTTTTTTTATATATACAAAATATAAATACGCTTAAAGAAGTAAAAATGTTTTGTTTTTTGTTTGTTTTTTTGAAATAAATAAAAAATGGGCATGTTAAAAAATTATTTTTTATAATAAATAATGAAAAGGGAATTCGAGATTAGGTTTGTGTCCTACGTGCAATAGTCATAAAGATGTTCTGGAAATCTTACTCTCCTTCCAGAACGCGTTGTTTTAGGTTTATTTTCCGATGTTGACGAAGTGTCAAGGTGTGTGTCGGCTGTCGTATGAGGCACTACAAGTGTAGGAGCCGTATCGTTCGAATGTACTGAAGGAAATTCGACGTAGCTAGGGTTTCCTTCTAAGTACACTGCTTTTAGGCGATCGATGCTGATGCTATCGTTCGTGCCGTTCTTATCGACTACATAGTACTTGGGTTCACTCTGAAGAACTTTGAAGGATCCTTCGTATGCTGATTCGAGAGGTCGTCGATGTGAGTCTCGACGAACGAAGACATGTGTACTATGTAGTAATTCAGGTTGAACGAAAACATCAGTTGATTGAGGTCGAGTGTGAGCAGGTTTAACTGAACGCATTGCGTTTGTAAGCCTGTTCGTGTAAGAGTTTAGATCCATATTCAATGAAGAAGACGAAGGATCTACGAATTCTCCTGGAAGTCGGAGTGTTGTTCTATAAACGAGTTGAGATGCAGTGTATCCAATATCAGATTCACTGCATTGCGGATACCTAGTAAGACGAGTGGAAGAGCGTCTGTCCACTGTCAAATGTTATATCCAAATGTTATATCCAATAACAACGAGAAGACTTTTTTTGTACTTCCGCCGGCTTTTCTGCCGGCAACAGTAAACATACTTCAAATGATGACAAAGTTGTTCAATCTATTTCCAATCGCAACACAACTCTCACCTTAGCCAATCCTATGAGTATTCATGAAAATACCAATTGTGATTTATATTCTAACCTGCTTCACCATGGTAATTCTAAATTTCTTATCCTTTCGTTCAATGCCCGCTCTCTGCCCAATAAAATTACTCACTTCAAAACCCTTTTATTCCTTGTAAATCTAACTATTGTACTTATTACGGAAATGTGGTGCAATTCATCTATATCCGATCACTCCCTGCATATAGATAACTATGTTTTCTTTAGAACCGATAGATGTTATGGATTAGGGGGCGGTACACCTATCTATGTCCGTTTGGATATTCAGGCCTGCAAATTTAAGGATAAATCCCTTGATGCTATAGACGACTCCATCTGGGTTACTGTAAACTGTGGATCTCGGAATTATCTACTGGTGGGATGCATATACAGACCACCCCATGCAGACCCTAGGTTTGACAGATTACTAACAAACATCTTTTCCATTGCTTCACACCAACCGCATACGTTTAAAACCATCGGAGGTGATTTTAATCTGCCAAACATTACATGGGATTCGACCCCGGTACCAGGTCGACATGACAAGTTAGTTGAAACACTAGAACTTTATGGATGGGTCCAACAGGTCCGACAACCGACTAGAAGGAATAATATACTTGATTTACCATTTACAATCAACATAGATTCCATCTCAGTGCATATTGGTCAAGAGTTTTTTAAGAGTGATCACAGAGTAATATTGTATATCGTTCATTCTTTCGACGCCATACAATTGAATTCTAAAGCTGCAATGATGTACAAGAGTAGACATTTTGACCAACAAACCTGGAAACGGACCGAAAGTCTTATTCGTTGTTTACCATGGGAAACTTATTTTACCACAAATAATATTGACATTGCGATCTCTGACCTATACCACAACTTGATACACTGCCTCGACTGCACTGCTCCAATTATTAGCCATGTGGCTTATAACGCCAATAGTGGCCAGAATAATTTTAAAACTTATAAAAGAAAGCTGAGGAAATTAAAACACTGTTACCATAAGCATAATGACCAGTATGCACTACAGATTATACTTAAGTTAATTGACAAGAGTGCTTCATCTAAACGCAAGTATTTTATGAATATAGAAAATAAAGCCCTAGGTAATAAAAGCCCAGAATTATCAATACTTCGGCTTTTTAAATCGCGTGTGAAGTCAAATTCTCTTGGCGTGACCAAATTCTTCATAGTTAACGGAAGAATTATTGATGACCCCGATATTATTTGCGAACAA